>NC_133617.1:681637080-681762080 GCF_048593235.1 Sminthopsis crassicaudata
AGAGTATAGATTGATTTCTATATATGTATAAGTCCCTCAGTATCTTATATGTAGTCTGTATATACAATTTTTATTGAATATATATTTTCCCCCCCCTGAGGCTCAGGTTAAGTGACTTGCCCAGGGTCACAGAGCCAGGAAGTGTTAAGTGTCTGAGACCAAATTTGAACTCAGGTCCTCCTGAATTCAAGGCTGGTGCTCTATCCACTGTGCTACCTAGCTGCCCCTTTTATTGAATATATAACTGAATGAACCAATTCAATTCAAGCAAATATTTTGAAGTAAATTTAATAGGTAAAGTGCTATGCTAGAAACTGAGCATAAAAGACAAAAATAAAGCAATTGTTATCCTCAAATAGTAGATAATTCTATTTGATGCATGCATTTTACAAACAGCTAAATATAAAATAAAATTTTGTAAGGAGACAATTTTCATTTGTGACTCCAAGAAAATATGGCCGCATAGTAACCACAACCTTCAAAAACTATCTCATAAAGTCAACTAAAGTAGGTTAAGTATGAATCCATTGGTGAATTATAGGGATGTCTATTCCAAGTGTGAAGATTTCCCCAGGAGAATAGACAAATAAAAATAATTTGAATGTGCCTACAGCAGGCATTGTGGAATGCTTAGAGCTTGGACAGATGTCAAAGATTCAAAGTTTATCCAGTATATTCTAGGTTGGATCAAGTCATCTTATTTATTTAATTATTTATTTAATTATTTATTTATTTATTTATTTATCTATTTATTTATCTATTTATCTATTTATTTATCTATCTATTTATTTATTTATTTATTTATCTATTCATTTATTTATTTACTTATTTATTTATTTATTTATTTATTTATTTATTTATTTATTTACTTGCTCACTCATTTATTTATTTATTTATTTATTTATTTATTTGTCTGTTCATTTATTTATTTATTTATTTATTTACTTATTTATTTATTTATTTATTTATTTATTTATTTATTTATTTATTTATTTATTTATTTATTTATTTATTTATTTATTTTTTGACTTGCCATCCTGCTTAGAGAACTGTGGAAGAGATAGTAAGACTGAAAATTTGTGCATCTCTGCCTCACTCAAATCTGAATTCAATCACAAGTCAAAACATCATCCCATGATGTAAGTTATCTTCGGAAATAAAGGACTGGGAGGTAGAGGCAAGAATGCAGAGTAAAGACAGGGATGAGCCTAAACCTTTCCCCAAATCCCTGCAAATCCCTTTAAGTAATGATGCTTTAAATGTGTTTCTTGTAAACAACTTATTGTAGGATTCTAGCTTTTAATCCAGTCTACAATCCACTTCTGTTTCATAGGAGAGTTAACCCCATTCACATTCACAGTTCAAATGACTAATTTTGTATTTCCTGCCATCTTACTTGCCCCAAATTATGATTTTCTTTTTCCTTTACCTCAATCCCTCCTCTCCAGTATTTTGGTTCTTACCATCACTTCTCTCAAGCAGCCCTCCCCCTTTGAAGCTCCTCCTCCTTTCTCACACCTCCAAACTATTTCTATTTTCTCTTCTATTAGCCTCCCTTTTTTCCCCTTTTCCCCCTTTCCCCTCCCAGTTTCTTTAGGAAACCAAATATGTCTAATATTCTCTTTTTGATGAGAGTAGGACTCATGTAGTGTTCACTTCCCTCCCTTTTTCCCCTCAAATATAATAGGTCTGCATTGCCTCTTTATGAAATGCAATTTCCCTCATTTTACCTCGAATTTCATCTTTTACCAGTACAATCCCTTTTCCACCTCTAGTTTTTTTTTTTTTTTTAATTGTTGGTAAAATCAAATTCTACCTGTACTCAGTAAATATACTCATACATAGATATAATTCTCGGGCGTTATTTCCTTTTTATGCTTCTCTTCAGTTCTGCATTTAGAAATTATTTTTTTTTTGTTCAGCTATGATCTTTTCATCATAAGTAAACCAAATTCTCCTGTATCATCTATGTCCATCTTCTTCCCTGAAAGATAACTCTCAATTTAGCTGGATAGTTTATTTTTGGCTTCATTCCAAGGTTTTGTTTGTTTGTTTGTTTGTTTGTTTTGCCTTTCAAAATATCAGAATTAGGCCCTTTGATTCTTTTTGGTGGAAGCTGCTAAGTTCTTTTTTTTCATCAGGGTTTACAGGAGTTCCAATAATCCTTAGCTTGTCTTTTCTAGATCTATTTTCTGGGTCTATTGTTTTTCCAAGGAAGTATTTTACTTTTTTTTTTTTTTTTTCATTTTTTTGGTTGTGTTTGACTGATTCTTAATGTTTCATTGAGTCATTCATTTCCATTAGTTTAGTTCTAATTTTAGTGAATCATTTTTTTCAATAACTTTTTTTCAGTTCTTTTTGTATTTGATCAATTTTTTAATGATCAATTTTTAATTTTTTTTTTTTTTTTTTTGTTCTATGGATTTTTTTTTTTTGGCCATTTCATGAATTCTGTTTTTTTTCAGGGTATTGTTTTCTTTATCTATTTCACTAAATCTATTTTGTAAGGAGTTTTATTTGGATAATTTCTTTTTTTTTTTCCTTTTCTAAACCCTTTTGCAAAGTTCTCATTTCCTTTCCCCATTTTTCTTCTAGCTCTCTTTTAAGATTCTTTTTGATTTCTTCCAAGAGAGCTTTTTGATATGAAGACCAAATTTTATCACTCTTTGGGGCTGTATACAAAGATAATATATGTTGTTATCAAGCTTTGAAATCTGTTCTTGTTCTCCATAAAATAAATAAATAAATAAATAAAAATATATATATAGCCAGAGTTCTATTTGCTTTTTTGCTCATTAAAAAATAAATAAATAAATAAATTGAGGTCTGCTTTTAGGACAAAGTGGAAATTGTCCTAGCTTCCTCTAGAAGTGACAGTGGCTGCACCAGGTCAGTGCTGACTAACTTCTGATGCTGCCAAGTCTTAGACAGTTCTGGTGTGTAGGGGTTCACTATTTGTTGACAATTTTTATTCGTGTTGGATATCTTACAATTAGTCTGTTGATCTCTTGGCTTGCAACCAGGGCAGAGTAGCCAACATCGATGTAGATTCCTTCTGGTATATTCTTGGGTACATGGAGTTCACACAACTCTGCAAGGTACACTGCCTTCACTTGGTGCCTCTGCTCTGCCTACCTGTACTTAGCCCCCTGCCTGAGCTTGGCCCAACTGCAGTTAGCCCACCTCCCTCTGTACCTGATTGAAAATGACCTTTTCTGGAGATACATGAAATTATCCTCTGTTGGAAATTTGTTACACTCCCAATATTTGTGGATTCTATCACTCCAAAAACAGTTCAAAGTCTAGATTTGCTGTTAATTTGAGGGACATGGGGAGATCTCAGAAAAAAGACTTTTCTTCTCTCCACCATCTTGGCTCTGCTCTCCCCCCCCAACTCTTAAGTCTTAAAAGCCAAAGTTAAAAATTGTTTTACATATAACTGGAGAAAAATAAATACTGCATAGTTAATGGAATAAAGCAAAAAAGAAAGTAAAATGAAGGACCAACAACAAGAAGACCAGCAACTCAGAGTATAAAAGTCATCCTAGATCATGTTCTTTGAAGATGAAAGAATAAGAGGTGTTTTGAATGGAAAAAAATAAAAAACAAAAAACAGCAAAAGGGATAAAACACCAAGTGTTGAGTCAGAAGGCTCTAAATCGAAATCTACTGTTAAGCAGTTAATTGCCAGTTAACAGACTTGGCAAGTCATTTAACCCTTTTAGCCTTTATTTCCTTATCTTTAAAGTGAACTAGATGGGGAAATAATAAACCACTTTATTATCTTTTCCAAGAAAACCAAAAGTAAGGTCACAAAACATCAAAGAGGAATGAAACAAGAGAACACAGTAAACATTCTGAAATATAGCAATGGGGAGAGACAGCATTTTTTTGAATATAGTTTGCAAAGGGAAGGGAATGAATTCAGAATACTAATGAAAGTGATAGAGGGGAATTAGAAGTATTCTGCAAAACCTAAAAGTAAAATGTTTGTGAAAAACAAACAAACAAAAGTAGCATATCAAAATGAATGTGAGAATCAAATTTTACCTTTAAAAGTAGGCAAATTGTCTATTAGCATCAAACCATTTTTAATTTGTTTTAACTTACTTTATCTTTGGTTATTTTAAATCATTGCCAAAGCTCTTTTTGCCCTCCATCACTGACATGGAAAGATTAGGAATGATATAAAACTTTATTTTGTTGTGGACATATCCCACTGACAATAAATATTAAGATTTACAAAATTACCTACATTTAGAAAATTAAATTAATATATCATTCTCCCTAGAATGTATTCATTTAGGATCCTTTTTTCATTCAAATATTACTTTATGACTGAATCTTAGAGAAACTTTAATATTCTTAGTGAATAGAAGACCAGCCCTGAATTTAGGAGGATCTGAGTTCAAATCTGATCTCAGATACTTGCTAGCAAGTCACTTCACCCTATTTGCCACAATTTCTTCATCTATAAAATGAGCTGAAGAAGGAAATGGCAAGCCTTTTTATTATTTCTGCCAAGAAGACAAAGAAGAATCATACATAACTGAACAACAAAAGTCATAGCTCTGTCACAGTATCTCCTAGTCTCATTAAGTTTCCCTGTCTTTCTATTTCTCTGTCTCTATATGTCTCTGTCTCTCTCTCTTCTCTCTTCTCTCCCACTTCCTTTTCTCTCTATCTCCATGTCTCTGTTTCTCTGTGTCTCTGTCTCTTTTTCTGTGTCCCTCTTCATTTTTCTCTCTCCTTTTCTCTTTCACTGCCTCTCAGTCTCTTTGTATTATCATCATCCTCTCACATGAAGAGCTCCATTTTACAGATCTGTTAGACCCACAGCCACTGGCAGGTGGCTCCCATATCACAATATATGGCACCTGAATGTGGGACATAAAAAAAAAAAAACATGAAATAAAGAAGCAGCATCATTTAAAAATTGTTCACAAGTAGGGTACTCCCAGAGCTCCTTTGGTAACCAGTGGGGAAGGAAAGGGAGAAGAGACCCAATAAGACTTTATTAGTTGGAGTAATTAAATGGGCAAACACATCAAAGGACCAAGACAGGAGACTGATGAGAGCTTTATGAAAAAATGACTATCCTGTCTATAGTCTGCTTTCATTTGAAAGTTTGTCTTCATGATATCTCACAAGATTAGCACTTGCAATAGTGCTGTTTGCACTCACTAGCAAGCAGACTCAGATATATTAGCACGTGGACTTAGATAACAGCTAATGCAGAAACTTACTAACCAGGCTGTGGGGAAAAATAATCACATTCTTATAAAACAAAAACTGAGGAATTGTTAAGTACCATGCCTATGTGAAGGGGTAAATCAATTCTCCAAAAGTCTCCATAGCTATGAATCATAACACTTGAAGGAGTTGGAAAGCAGCCTTTACTAATACAGATGTTCCTTCTAGATTGGGAATGAAATAAATTGAATGCAAGAGGGAAGAGGAAAGAGTTCAGACAATACAACTACCTCTCACTTGAAAGGTCAGAGAACAGCAACTGCCTCTCAGTCTCCTTGTATCATCATCAGTCTCTCACATGAAGAGATCCATTTTACAGGTCTGAATTAGACTGCCAGCAGCCACTGACAGGTGGCTCCCATATCACAACACTTTAGAACCACATAAGTTTGTTAAGTAATTCATTCTATTATTAACAAAATACTTGAAGGAAAAGAAAATGGTTAGAAGAAAGCTCCCTTTGTTTTAGGATTCTAGTTATTAATTTGTACATTTTTCGGGGGTTGTTATATATTAAGGTCTCAAAGTTTTATAACAGGAAATTTTTTTTATGTAATAGCATAGGTTAAATGTTTTTGTTGTTGTTGTTGTTGTTGTTGTTGTTGTTGTTATGTAATAGCATAGGTTTAAGAATGATGTGTTTATGAAAATAAAGTGATGAAATGGATTGTCAGATTTGAGTAAAACCAATAGTTTGAAGAATGTGCAAAGATAAACTAGTTAGAACCCAAACTAGTTACATCCAAATTGCTTATTGTCAGACACTGAACTTAAGGAAATACACCATCTCTATAACATTACACAAATAAAACACATTAAACCACTTCTAAAATTTATGATAATTAAAATCACTTCTTAGTTTTAGTAGTGGCTAAATGTGGCATTATTGTCGATCCAAATTTAAAACCAGATCAATAATTCATAAAACATTGGAGCTGAAAAGGACCAATGAACTTTAATTCTCTAGCTTAAGTTATGAAAAAAAAGTGAGTACCAGAGAATAGCCTATATTGTAAGAGGAGAATTACATCAAGAAATAGTTGAAATGTAGTTGGAAATAGTTGGAAAGCTAGCTAGCTAGATTGATAGATAGATAGATGGACAGAGCGTTAACAGATTATTTTATGAATGTATGAGTGATGGCATTCAGACATGTGTGCATGTATAACCAGAAAATATGGTGACATAGAAGAAGTATAGGAAAACATATATAACAGGAGATAGTATAGCATAGCAACAGTCTTTGGACTACATGTTACATTAACTAGCATTAAGATCCAACTCAGACACATTAAATATGACCTTGCCAAGGAATATAATGTCTCTAGTCCTGACTTTTTTTAAGTAAAAAATGAGAAATCAAAAGTGTAAAAATCAGAATTTAGCACAGTAGTATTTAATAAAAGCTGTTTACTTTAGACAGGGTAGTTCAGTACTTCTTGGCATGTGTACTGTGGTGAAAATATTTCAAGAAATTCATGAATCTAGCAATAAATATGAATGTTATAGTTAATATAGCATGTCTGTGAAATTTGTAGAGTAAGAAAGGGAGCTTTTAATATTAAAAATGAAGATCAGTTTTTAAAATTGTTTGTAAAATTCTTTTTCAACTATAATAACCAATGTTACTAATTCTCTAGAGGAAATGTCAGGGAAGAGATTTAAGACCTATGTTTATGACCTTTATTGTCTCTATCCCAGTGGATAAGTCATAAAGTGACAAAATAATTTAAAAAGAAAATGGTAAACATACCTTACAAATAGCATGAAGACATGGTGAGATGAGATAACAGCAAATATGACTATAAATTGAAAGAAACGATAAAATAGAAGAAATGGAAGAATTATACTGCATGTATAGAAGATAGCTACATAAGAACTATAAAGTTAAGTAAAAAATATATGCATTTGGAATGCATAAGAGGAAAAAAAAAGAAGTGCCATCATCTTCAGAGGATATTACAATGCTGGGCCAGATGGAGGATTGTTGATGATCAGAAGCCACCTTCTTGTGCTTTCTGGATGTTTAACTCAGACCTGTGGAATGGATCTCTCTTCATGTGAGAGGATGATGACGATACAAAAAGACTAAGAGGCAGTTGCTGTTCTCTGACCTCTCCATTGAGAGGCAGTGGCATTCTCTGGACTCTCCTCTTTCCTCTTCCCTCCAATTTATTCCCAATCCACAAGGAACATCTATGAAAGCTGCTTTGCAACTCCTTCACATTTATGATTTACAGTTGTGGAGGCTTTCAGAAAATTGACCTGCCCATTCACCTAGGCATAGTCCATTACAGAGAATAATTTCCTATTAAAGATGCTAAAGACTACATAGAGAAAAATAACAGTTTTGAGCTACTTCAACACTTTGGATATCTGAGAAAAGTCTCATTCTGCTAACAGTTGATAAATTTTTGACTTGCTGTGTTGACAATTACATCTGTTAGAAAATAGAATAAGTTAAGGGGAAAAGCTATTTAATTGGATCTAATTCTGAAACTTATTATGTACAATAATGAAAACAATATAATTTAATTATAGGATATGTTGGCCTGATAATTTTTAAATTAAGTGAGGTTTATACTTATCCAACTATAAACATATTAATTATAGTAAAAAAAAAGGATGAAGAAGAATTCATTGGTGATCTCAAATTTCATGATAAATATATTGCAAACTTACAGAAATACTGATGGAACAAAGGCCAGTAATTTATAGAGTAATGCCATGGCTGACTCTAAATATATACCACTTGACATATGAAATATAATTAATATTGAGTTACTTACAAATCAATTCTATGAGAAAAGAAAGGTCCAAGGCTTATCATGGATCATCTTGAATCGATTCAATTCATTATAAGTTAATAAATAAGCATTGGATTGACTTTTTGGCTTACAGTAAAGAAATGAATTCAAATCCTACCTTAAACATTTGAGCCTCTTACTCTGTCAACTTTACATCTTAACTTCATTTATAAAAATAAGGTGGACAAACTCATGAGAATCTTATATCTATTTTCATTCTAAACCTATGTACCTATGATCAAAATGGCTAGCTAGAAAGCTCAGTGGTTAGAGTGTTAAACCTAGAGTCAGGAAAACTGAGTTCAAATCTCATACACTTACTTACTAGCTGTGGACAAGACACTTATTGCTGACTATCTCAATTCAATATCAATAAAAGGAGATGGAGAAGGAATTTAAAATAATTTCAGCCATCTTTGATGAAAACTCTCCAAAGTGTCATAGACAATAATAACAACAGCAAAAAATGTCACGCATGACATATCATGTTATCTAACATGATAGATAAATGCTACTATCTCACTATGTGAATATTACTGTTAGTAGTAGTAGTAGTATTACCAAACACTGGCTAAACCATGAAAATGAGTTTAGAGAAAAGGAAGAAGTTGTTATAGTAATATGAAGTTGTTGTAGTAATATATAGTAATATAATAAGAAATTACATAAAGTTTCTTTTTAAAGAATTCTGAGAAGTTAAAAATTTTAAAGTTAGTGATAAAAATTGTGCATGTCACTATAGTTTGTTCACGTTTAGATCTACCAAGGAATCAAATTAATATAATTACATATCAGAACCATCTAATTTTTCATAAATTAAAGAAAAAATTTAGTTTATTTAACCACTTTCCTCCTCATATATGCTTAATATTAAAAAAATCTTGTATTAGATTAACTTCACATATAGATTTACTGTTTATTATAGTACAAGTATAACTTTGACATAAAAATTGACACATACAATTTTTGAATGCATTTTTTTCAATACAAGCCACCATACTGATCTCTAATTTCATATCATATGACCTCTGAATCACAAAAAATAAAAAAAAAAAAGTTCTCAAAAAATAGAATCAAAAGAAAAAATCAAACCCATGTGGGAACAGAAAAAATATCTCATTATTGTCATCCTGTCTGAAAGTGTATTTGTCCTTAAGTTTTTTTCAGTGAATGCACAAAATGTGAATTTTCATTCTAATATTGATATAACAGGACCTGGAAAAAGATTATGGGTGATTCTTGTGTCACCAGTCACTGAAGTACCAAATACTGTCTGACAAATTTATAGTTGATGTCTAATTATTGGTCACAATTCAAGAATAGAAATAAATATTTTCAGTCAAAAAAAGGATCATGTCCCTGAAGTGCAGTATCTATTTTGCTCGCAAAGTATCAGGCTCATTTGGAAAGAATATCATTTACAGTGTCAAGAGATGGGGTTCTTGAGGATTAATATTGTTGCCAGTATTATCTTACCAACAACTAAGTAGGAAGTAAAATAAAAAGAAATTCCATTTAAAATAAAGACAATATAAAATACTTATGACCCTGCCTGCCAAGTCCATACATCCCAAAAACATAGTCCCAAACACACACACACACACAACACACAACACACACACACATAATATCACACACCCTTGAAGAGCATGTCCCAATGATAAATACAGCATTTCTCAAATATTTAGGTAGCTTGGGAAGATATATATATGTGTGTGTGTGTATGTGTGTGTGTATCTCCAATTGATAAATCATATAAAGAATATGATCACTCTTTCCCAATGATATGATGATATACCTAGAGAAACTTAGAATTATCATACATATGTTTGCTTGAAGCAATTAACAACTTACCTAAGTTGCAGGATATAAAACAAATGCACACAAACCATTAGCATTTTTATATATTACTGACAAAGTCCAGAAGCCAAAGATAGAAAGAGAAATTACATTTAAAATAACTGTAGACAAAATACGTGGTTGTCTACCTTCCAAGAAAAACTTAGGAACTATGTGAATACAAAACACTACTCACAAAATAAAGTCAGATCAAAACAATTGGGAAATGTCAATTGCTCATGGGTAGGTTGAAATAATCTAATAAAAATTCAATTCTGCCTAAATAGGTAAGTTGTGAAGGTAATGGAATATTACTATTCTATAAACAATGGTGAACAAGCTGATTTTGGAAAGGCCTTACAAGATTTATATAAACTGATGCTGAGCAAAACAAGCAGAACCAGGAATACATTGTACATAATAACAGTACAATTGTGCAATAATCAACTATGAAAGATTTGATTCTTCTTAGTGGTTCAGTGATTCAAGGCAATCCCAATAAACTTTGTATAGAAAATGCCACCTGCATCCAGAAAAAAGAATTAGGGAGATTGAATACAAATAAACACCTGCAATGTCCAGTTCTTTTTTTCTTTTTCTTTTTCTTTTTTTTTTTTTTTTTTTCTCTCCTGTTTTATTTCCGTTTTGTTCTGATTTTTCTCTTCCAACATGATTCATACATAAATGTGCATTTAAATTAAAGTTAAGTGGACTTCTGGCCAAGATGGCAGCATGGAGGCAGACAGCTGCTTGAGCTCCGTGTTTTTTCTCAGGATTTACTTCATGGCAAGCCTAGGAGTTAATGCTTGACTGGAAAAGAAACCCACAAATAATCACCAATAGACGACATCCTTGAAATTTGCCAGAGAAGGTCTGTGTTTGCTCTGGGGAGGGTCAAACAGACTGGGGGCAGACTGAGGGCAGGCAAGCCAGAGTGTGACAGACAGCTTACACAGCTCAGACCTGAGGGGGGAGGGGTACGATCTCTGCCCTTTCTGCAAAAAGACATTTACCCCAGTGTGGATATTCCGTCTTAGCATCGAGCCAGGAGCAGCAGAGAGGGTGTAAACACTGGAGGTAAAGAATAAAACCCCTGGGCCTGGAACATGATATTCCAAAAGACTATGGAACTTGGTATGCAGCCAAGAATAACTTACCCAGCAAAAACGAGCATCATTTTCCAGGGAAGAAGATGGACATTTAACGAAATAAATGAATTCCATCTATTCTTGATGAAAAAAACAGACCTACATAAAATGTTTGATCTTCAAATACAGAACTCAAGAGATTTCTAAAAAGGTAAAAAGAAATCTTGAGAACTATATTTCTTCCATAAAAATATGTAAAGAACATATGTATAATTTGTCCTAGAAACTAGAGGTGGAAAGAAAATTATATTATAAAAAAGTGTAAAGCGGTGGTACTACATCTCATGAAGAGGCAAAGGTAACCGATTATATCTGAGAGAAAGAAAGGAGGGAGATGAACATAGTGTATATTAATAGACATATTCGATTTATGGTGAAACTTCTTCCACTTCATTGAAAAGTGAGAGGGAAGGAGAAAGCTAAGGGGAAGGGAATACAGAAATTGTGAGGAAAAGGGGTAAAATAAGTGGAGGAACTTTAAGGTGGGGGAGGAATACTAAAAAGGGAGGGCTGTGAAAAGCAAGTGGTGTTCACAAGTTAAATACTGGGTAGGGGGGTAAGAGGGAAGGAAAGGGGAAAAGCATAAGCAGGGGTTAACAGGATGGCAAGCAATATAGAATTAGTCATTCTAACCATAAATGTGAATGGGGTAAACTCCCTCATAAAGAGGAAGCAGTTAGCAGACTGGATTAAAAGTTACAATCCTATTATATGTTGTTTACAGAAAACACACCTGAAACAGGGTGATACATTCAAACTAAAAGTAAAAGGGTGGAGCAGAATCTACTATGCTTCAGGCAAAGCCAAAAAAAGCAGGGATAGCTATCCTTATCTCAGATCAAGCAAAAACAAAAAGTGATCTAATTAAAAGAGATAAGGAAGGGCATTATATCCTGCTAAAGGGTAGCATCAATAATGAAGCAGTATCAATATCAAGCATATACACAACAAGTGGTGCAGCATCTAAATTCTTAAAAGAGAAATTAAGAGAACTGCAAGAAGAAATAGACAGCAAAACTATACTAGTGGGAGATCTCAACTTTGCATTGTCAGAATTAGATAAATCAAACCACAAAATAAATAAGAAAGAAATCAAAGAGGTAAATAGAATACTAGAAAAGTTTGATATGATAGATCTTTGGTGAAAGCTAAATGGAAATAGAAAGGAGTATCCTTTCTTCTCAGCAGTTCATGGAACCTATACAAAAATTAATCATATACTAGGGCATAAAAACCTCAAAATCAAATGCAGTAAGGCAAACATAGTAAATGTATTCTTTTCAGACCACAATGCAATCAAAATTACATATAATAAAAAGCCAGGGGAAAATAGACCAAAAAATAATTAGAAACTAAATAATCTTATACTAAAGAATGATTGGGTAAAACAGCAAATCATAGACATAATTAATAACTTCACCCAAGAAAATGACAATAAGGAGACATCATACCAAAATGTGTGGGATACAGCCAAAGCAGTATTAAGGGGAAGTTTCATATCTCTAGAGGCCTACTTGCATAAAATAGAGAAAGAGAGGGCCAACCAATTGGGCTTACAACTAAAATTGCTAGAAAAGGAACAAATTAAAAACCCTCAGACAAACACAAAACTTGAAATTCAAAAAATAAAAGGTGAGATTAATAGAATTGAAAATAAAAAAAATAAAAAAAAACTATTGAATTAATTAATAAAACTAAGAGTTGGTTCTATGAAAAAACCAACAAAATAGACAAAAGTTTAGTAAACCTGATTAAAAAAAAGAAAGAGAAAAAGCAAATTGTTAGTCTTGAAAATGAAAAGGGAGAACTCACCACTAATGAAGAGGAAATTAGAACAATAGTTAGGAGTTACTTTGCTCAATTTTATGCCAATAAATTCAATAACTTAAATGAAATGGAAGAATACCTCCACAAATATAGCTTGCCCAGATTAACAGAGGAAGAAGTAAGTAGTCTAAATAATCCCATCTCAGAAAAAGAGATAGAACAAGCCATTAACCAACTCCCTAAGAAAAAATCCCCAGGACCAGATGGATTTACATGTGAATTCTACCAAACATTTAAAGAACAACTAACTCCAATGCTATATAAACTATTTGAAAAAATAAGGATTGAAGGAGTCCTATCAAATTACTTTTATGACACAGACATGGTACCTAAACCAGGTAGATTGAAAACTGAGAAAGAAAACTATAGACCAATTTCCTTAATGAATATTCATGCTAAAATCTTAAATAAGATATTAGCAAAAAGACTTCAGAAAATCATCCCCAGGATAATACACTATGACCAAGTGGGATTTATACCAGGAATGCAGGGCTGGTTTAATATTAGGAAAACTATTAGTATAATTGACCATATTAATAATCAAATTAATAAAAGCCATATGATCATCTCAATAGATGTAGAAAAAGCATTTGATAAAATCCAACATCCATTCCTACTAAAAAAAGTTTGAGAGTATAGGAATAAATGAACTATTCCTTAAAATAATAAGGAGCATATATTTAAAACCTTTAGTAAACATCATATATAATGGTGATAAACTAGAACCTTTCCCTGTAAGATCAGGAGTGAAACAAGGTTGCCCACTATCACCATTACTATTCAATATAGTACTAGCAGCGCGAGACTCATCAATAAGAGCCGAGAAAGAGATTCAAGGAATTAGAGTAGGAAATGAGGAAATCAAACTATAGCTCTTTGCAGATGACATGATGGTATACTTAGAGAATACCAAAGACTCTGCTAAAAAGCTATTAGAAATAATTCAGAATTTTAGCAAAGTGGCAGGATACAAAATAAATCCACATAAATCCTTAGCATTTTTATACATTATCAACACAATCCAACAGTAAGAGATACAAAGAGAAATTCCATTCAAAATAACAGTCAATAGTATAAAATATTTGGGAATATATCTACCAAAGGAAAGTAAGGAATCATATGAGAAAAATTACAAAACACTTGCCATAAAAATAAAATCAGATTTAAATAATTGGGAAGACATTCAGTGCTCCTTGGATAGGCCGAGCGAATATAATTAAGATGACAATACTCCCTAAACTTATCCATTTATTTAGTGCTATACCAATCAAACTCCCAAGAAACTATTTTAATGACCTAGAAAAATTAACAACAGAATTCATATGGAACAACAAAAGGTCGAGAATTTCAAGGGAAGCAATGAAAAAAAAAATAAATGAAGGTGGTCTAGCTCTACCTGATCTAGAACTATATTATAAAGCTACAGTCACCAAAACCATTTGGTATTGGCTAAGAAATAGACTAGTTGATCAGTGGCATAGGTTAGGTTCACAGGGCAAGATAGTGAATAAAAATAGCATTCTAGTGTGTGACAAACCAAAAGATCCCAACTTTTGGGATAAGAATTCATTATTTGACAAAACTGCTGGGAAAACTGGAAATTAGTATGGCAGAAACTAGGCATGGACCCATATTTAACACTACATACTAAGATAAGATCAAAATGGGTCCAAGATTTAGGCATAAAAAATGAAATCATAAATAAATTGGAGGAACATGGGATCGTTTACCTCTCGGACTTGTGGAGGAGGAAGGAGTTTTTGTCCAAGGGAGAATTAGAGACCATTATTGATCACAAAATAGAAAATGTTGATTACATCAAATTAAAATTTTTCTGCACAAACAAAATTAATGCAAACAAGATTAGAAGGGAAGTAACAAATTGGGAAAACATTTTTACAGTTATAGGTTCTGATAAAGACCTCATCTCCAAAATATACAGAGAATTGACTTTAATTTATAAGAAATCAAGCCATTCTCCAATTGATAAATGGTCAAAAGATATGAACAGACAATTTTCAGATGATGAAATTAAAACTATTTCCACTCATATGAAAGAATGTTCCAAATCACTATTGATCAGATAAATGCAAATTAAGACAACTCTGAAATATCATTATACACCTGTCAGATTTGCTAAGATGACAGGAACAAATAATGATGAATGTTGGATGGGCTGTGGGAAAACTGGGACACTGATGCATTGTTGGTGTAGTTGTGAAAGAATCCAACCATTCT
Source organism: Sminthopsis crassicaudata (assembly GCF_048593235.1). NCBI lineage: Eukaryota > Metazoa > Chordata > Mammalia > Dasyuromorphia > Dasyuridae > Sminthopsis > Sminthopsis crassicaudata. Next base: position 681,652,193 of record NC_133617.1, read on the forward strand.
GGAGAGCAATCCGGAATTATGCCCAAAAAGTTATCAAAATGTGCATACCCTTTGACCCAGCCATACTACTACTGGGCTTATATCCCAAGAAAATATTTAAAAAGGGAAAGGGACCTGCATGTGCCAAAATGTTTGTGGCAGCCCTTTTCATAGTGGCTGGAAACTGGAAAATGAATGGATGTCCATTAATTGGAGAGTGGTTGGGTAAATTATGGTATATGAATGTTATGGAATATTATTGTTCTGTAAGAAATGACCAACAGGAGGAATACAGAGAGGCTTGGAGAGACATATCAACTGATGCTGAGTGAAACGGCAGAATAAGGGATCATTATCCACTTCAACAATGATACTGTATGAGGATGTATTCTGATGGAAGTAGATATCTTCAACATAGAGAAGAGCTAATGCAATTCCAATTGATCAATGATAGACAGAATCAGCTACATCCAGAAAAGGAACACTGGGAAATGAGTATAAACTGTGAGCACTGTTTTGTTTTGTTTTTCTTCCCAGATTATTTTTAACTTCTGAATACAATCCTTCCTTTGCAACAACAACAACAAAATTTGGTTCTGCACATATATATTGTACCTAGCATATACTATAAGATATTTAATATGTATGGGAATGCCTGCCATCTAGGGGAGGGGGTGGAGGGAAGGAGGGGAAAAACTTGGAACCGAAGGGAGTACAACAGATAATGTTGTAAAAAAAAAAAAAAAAATTACCTATGCATATGTACTGTCAAAGAAAATGCTATAATTACAAAAATTAATAAAAAAAAAAAAAAAGAAAAGAGAGGAAAATAAATAAATAAATTAAAGTTAATTTAAAAAGCTAATTCATCTAAAAGGGTATAGGATTGTTGATATTTACAGAAGCTCATTTTAGGTTAGTAAAGCAGTTAAAATTGAGAAAATGCCCCTTATTTGGTCAGTGGTTGAATAAGCTCTGGAAGGAATACTTCTATACCATAAAAAGTTATAAGCACAATGCTTTCAGAAAAAGCAGAGAAGATCTATAAAATCAGCAAAGTTAATAAAACATAATCAGAACATTGTACATGGTGATAGGAGTATTTTAAGGATAACTAATTATGAAAAACTTCTCTACTTTGACCAAGATAATTTCAAAACCAATGTTGGGGAAAAATGTTTCACCTCCAGAAAGACAATGGATAAATTCAAAATGCAGATTTATCCATAACTTCTTTATTTTTCTTGTTTAAATTTTTATTTGTAACTTCTTTTGCAATATGACTAAAATAAAACTTTGTTTTGCCTGACTACTTATCACATTGCTTGATTTTTCATGAAAAGGCTAAAGAAGGGGCAAAGAGCAAAAATTTGCAACACAATGTACAAAAAAAGAATGTTAATAATTAATATGTAATTGAGAAATATTTAATGAAACAATTAGAAACTATTTTCAACAAAAATTGATAAAAATATTTCAGATACACTGGGAGTTGACTATTAACTACTACATAGAATTCCCAATCCTTCTATTTTTGTCCACCTACATTTTTGATTTCCTTCACAGGCTAATTGTACACTGTTTCAAAGTCCAATTTTTGTTGTACAACACTAACTGTTTGGGCATGTATACATATATTATATTTAACTTATACTTTAACATATTTAACATGTATTGGGCAACCTGCCATCTGGGGGAAGCAATAGGGAGAGGGGAGAAAGTTGGAACAAAAGGTTTTGCAATTGTCAATGCTGAAAAATTACCTATGCATAAAGTTTTTGTTAAAAAAAAATAAATATTTCAGATAATGCCATTGAATACAGGCGGAAACTGAAGATAAAAGAGATTTTGACTTGTCTACCATCACACACCAATATCAGGGCGCAGATTCAAATTCAGCTCTTTCTTGACCTCAAGAGCAACTTTTTAGATTTGTTAAGATAGTCTTGTACAGTCAGAAGAGGAAGCATTGGACACAGATCAGCATTGCATCTTAAACACTCAAGGAACTTATTGCTTATAATTTAGAAAAAAGCAATATGATTTCCTGGATTGAAATTTATGTTGGGCATAGAATATGGATTAAATAGATTATCAGGTTCTCAAGAATTGAATTCTGACAATAACTTGCAATCATTCATACGATAATGAAAATGAAGGGACATCTAAAGAGACTGATGCAGCTCTATAGGCCTCTTTGATGAGCTCAGATTTTTAAAAGACAGATAAAGCAAGAAAGGATTTTATAACCAATGATGACTATGAAAGATTGACACAAACACTTAAAAGTATTATCAGGAAAGATAAAAGCCCAGACAAGGACAACCAAAAGGTCGTTTTTGACTTTGCGCAAACGAAATTGAACAAGGAAGGAAATGGACTTCTTTGTGCCAAAGAAAAGAAAATTACATTTCTTTTTTTCTTTAGACTTTTCCAATAATAGGAGTGATCTTTAAACTGAAAAAATTAGACCATGAAATTATAGGTTAAGAAAGGGAAGGAACCCAAGAGTTATCTAGTCTGCCACCTTTTACAGTTCATGAAACTGAAGACCAAAGACATTAAATGACTTCCTAAAAGTGAAAAAGGTAATAACTGACAGAGACAGGAATATTCTACTTACAAATCCATTACTCTTTCCCTTATATCAAGCCTAGATTGGGAAAAATAATAATAAAGCAGTACCCAAACTCTCCAAAGAACTTAAATTTCCCACAGGGAACTTTAAATTTCCTATATTACAGAGAACAGCACCAATTGTCAGTGTGATTATATCACCACTATCAGTAATTATTGAGAATTTTTTTTTTTTAGTTTTGACAAAAAATAGTTTTATTTTGACATCTGAATAAGTTTTGACTCCTGAGGACTTGGCCTTTGACATCTTTTCCAACATATTTGTCATCTTATCATACTGTGACTTTCTCAGAAACAAAGATACCATCCAAATTTTTTCTGATACCCTTGTTTTTGAGTCTGGTGGCTTGCTGAAGCAGAGCAGCTGAATTTGATACAAGTTCAATATTATTTCCTTCAAGATTTATCTCAATTTTAGGGGGCTTGAGAAACAACAAAAGCAATACCTGGTCTCACATGTATTTTCGGATATATTTTACACCCCACAATTTCTGATTTCAATAAGTGAGCCATCGTCTTGAATAACACATTGATTGGGAAGTGGATGTACACAGACGTGATCTTGTAACAAAATCCCAGGATAATGCCTTTGATTTTTTCTACATGGCTGCAGATTATGCATAAGGTTGCAAGTTCTTTGCAATAGCCCCACTACTTGTCCATATGAAGCCTTTTTTTCTTCTTTCCAAGGACACTAAACTCCATATTGATGTAGTTGAAATCCCTGTGGAGGACTCCTCTGGGGTTCTTCTTGATAACTGTCTGACCCTGAAGAAAGAAGTCAGCATTCCTCAGAATGTTGACTGGTTTCTGAGAATAGTTTTCATTTTAGAGATGAATGGGCTAAAACTCTTAAGCTATTAAGAAGCCAATAAAATGAAGCTAGGCAGAGATATTCTTTTAACTTTTTTTCATGACTTAAAAAAAGATACAGGACTATAATTTTGATGTTGTTAATAAAAAAAATTTAGAGAGGAATTTTAAACAATGATTTTTTAATAACTAACTAAATAAATAAATTAGAAGTTATGAAAAACTGGTATAAATATAGTAAGAATAAGTCATGATAATTTATTTAACATCATTAATCTGCTATCCAAATCTAATCACAGATTTACAACCTGGTAATTTCTACCTAATCACAAAAATTTACCCCAAAAGATAGACTTCACCAAAGGAACATATAGCAAGACCCCACAAGAGCACAGGCATAATGACTTTGTCCTGAACAGAGCATACCCAAGTAATTAGTCAGAAAACTTATCTTGGAGTTATTACCAGGTCACTAGATAATTTCCATAAACTGTGAAGTTCAGTTAAACAAATATTAAAATGGGATAGAGTGCAACTCATTTGATTATTTGGATAATAATTACTTCTAAGTGAGGAGACACTAGCACATGACTAATGCTTACTGAGAAATAAAAATTACCCTTCTTGTAACATTAAGCCTGAGATATTCTAAAGTACAATTAAATGAGTAGTCTGCCATATCCTACCTCAATTATTTTCTTTATTTCATTTTTATAAACTTTCTTTTTTATTTATTTTTATTTTGTTTTTATGATATTTCAATAGGAAATTCTTTTTTTTTAAATTTTTTTTCACTTGATACAAGTAGATTTTATCTATTTCCAACTGTCTGCTTCAGGTTTTTTTTTTTTTTTTAATATAAAATGGGAATGTTAACAGAACCTATTTCACAAGGTTGTGGTGGGGATGATATCATATTTATAACTCACTTAGCACACTGCCTGGTATTCTTTTCATGCATATTCAGTTCATTCTTTTCCGTATATCCTCAAAAATCCTTTTAGATCATAGATTGCATACAAGTATAAACTCACAAAAAATAGGCCTAGGTTCATTTTCAACTAATATTAAGAATTCATAACATGAAATCTTCTTCATTCCATGGATTTAAATATCAAATCAAGCACTTAACTGTTTGTGTGGTTCTGGGGATTTTTATTTTCTTCAAAGCACCCACTTGTGATATTGTTGCTTCAAGGGTCAAATGAGACCAAGCAAATATTTATTAAATGCTTATTCTGGTAGAATAAAAAGACTAAAAAAAAGAAACAATTCCAAAACTCAAAAACTTTTGTATTTTTTCAAGATTAGCATTATGTAAATAACTATGTTGAAAATATTAATAAAACAAGCACATTTTTGCTAGTCCCAGTAGCAGCATAGGAGGATATAAGATTAATGTGATTTGGAATTCACATTACAATAGGCATAGATAGTCTTTTTTTAAAGCTTTTTTATTTTCAAAAGATATGCATGGATAATTTGATAACATTTACCCTGCATAGCCCTGCATTTCAGATATTCTCCTCCTTCCCCATAACCCTTCCCCTGGATGGCAAGAAAATCAATCTATGAAAAAATAAAATAAAATAAAATAAATAAATAAATAAAAATAAATAAATAAATAAATAAATAAATAAATAAAAGAAAACCAATCTATATTAAACATATTAAAATATATGTTAAATCCAATATGTATAAATATATTTATATATAATTATCTTGATGCAGAAATAAAACAAGTTAAAAAAAAGAAAGGAAATGAGTAAGAAGACAAAATTTAAGTGAACAACAAAAAAAGAGTGAGAACTTTATGTTGTGATCCACTTTCGGTTCCTCTTTCTGGGTATAGATGGCCTCAATTATCTTATTGTTGAGTCACATTCATCATAATTGATTGTTGTTTAATATTGATGTTTCTGTGTACAAGGATCTCCTGGTTCTGCTTTTCTTAGCCTCAGTTCATATAAGTCTCTTCAGGCCTTTATGAAATCATCCTGATGATCATTTCTTATACAACAATAATATTCCATAACATTCATATACGATAACTTATTCAGCCATTCTCCAACTGATCCACTCAGTTTCCAGTTTCTTGGCACTACAAAAAGGACTGCCATAAACATTTTTGCACATGTGGGTCCCTTTCCTTCCTTTAAGATTTATTTGGGATATAGGCTGGCTCAAAGGGTACGCACAGTTTGATAACTTTTTTAACATAATTCAAAATTGCTCTCCAGAATGGCTAGATCTGTTCACAGTTCCATCAACAATGTATTAGTGTCCCAGTTTTCCAACAACCCACCCCCTCTCTTTGGCCTTGTCTTTTCCTGTCATCTTAGCCATTATTAGAGGGATGTAATGGTATCTCAGAGTTGTCTTGATTTTCATTTCTCTGATCAATAGTAATTTAGAGCACCTTCTAATATGATTATAACTAGTTTTAATGTCTTCATTTGAAAATTTTCTGTTTATATCCTTTGACCATTTATCATTTTGAGAATGGCTTGGATTCTTATGTTTGAGTCAATTCTCTGTATATTTTAGAAATGAAGCTTTTATTAGAACCCATAAATGAAAAAATGTCATTACTATTTTTTCTAGATGTGTAAAATAAATTCTTAAGAATTTGCTTGCTAAAGCACCAAATAAATAAATTAATTTAGGGACTATTGTCAATTTTATTATATTCATTCACCCTACCCATGATCACTTGATATTTCTCATCTGATTAGATTTGGCTTTATGTGGAAAGTGTTTTGTATTTGTGTTCATATAGTTCCTGACTTTCCCTTGGCAAAAAGATCCCAATATTTTATAATATTCAGCTGTTATTTTGAAAGGTATATCTTTTTGTATCCCTTGCTGCTGGAATTTATTGGTAATATATAAAAATGCTGATGTTTTTTGTGGATTTATTTTGTATCCTGAAACTTTGGTAAAGCTGTGAATTGTTTCTAGTTTTTTAGTCAATTCTCTAGGGTTTTATAAGTATTCCATTATAAATGCCAGGAATATGATAGTCTGTAAGGCAAAAGAACTTGGAATGCAGCCAAGAATAAACTACCCAGTGAAGCTTATCATTTTCTTCCAAGGAAGAAGATGAACATTCAATGAAACAGGTGAATTCCATTTATTCCTAAAAACAAAACAAAACAAAAAACAAAAACAAAAACAAAAACAAAAAGCAAACAAACAAACAAAAAAACTAGAGCTAAAAAAATTTTGAGCTTCAAATATAAAACTCAAGAGAAGCATAAAAGATAAAAAGAAGTCTTGAGAACTGTATATCTGTTACAGGCATAAATAATGTGTATAATTTGATTTTACTGTTATAATATAAAAAAGGGAAGTAGAGTGAAAAGGGATTGTATCAGAAAAAGGGAAAAGGGGAGATAAAAAAGATGAAAGAGGCAAAGGAAACCTATCATAACTGAGGGAATTAAGGGAGAGGGAGGAACATTGTGTGAATCTTACTCTCATCAGATTTGACTCAAAGAGAAAATATTAGACATATTTGGTTTATAGACACACTTCTCTCACCTCATTAAAAAGTGGGAGAGAAAAAGGGAAAAGGAAAAGAGTAAGCTAAATAAAAGGGAACACAGAAAACAAAACAAGGTAAAGTTATAAGAAAAGGGGAGGGATTCAAAGGGGTGGGAGGGATTCTAAAGAGGGAGAGCTGCATGAGGCAAGTGATGCCCATAAGCTTTGTAAAGGGCTGAAACTCTGAGTTGATGTACTGAGGTTGTCCAACTGAGCACTTAGGGCTAATTACCAATTGGATAATACTCTATTAACATGTGCTTGGAAAATGTACCTTCCTACTATTCTGTGTGGTTTCAATTTTTTGGTGTATACAGAGAATTGTGGGGAGGATTAGGGGGTGTACTAAGGCAAGTCAGAGTCACGTTTGGCTGTAGAAGAGAAAAAGGAAGGTCGAGGACATCCTGTGTCTATTCTAATTCACTTTTACCCCTAAAGATCAAGAATAAAGACCAAGGACTTTTGCTTATTCTGACTCTGGCTGATTCTGGGGCATCCAGGGTGCTAACTTGGTCTTCACAAATTTAATACTGGAGAGAAGGGTAAGAGGGGAAAGGAAAAGAAAAGTATAATCTGGGGATAATAAGATGGCAGGAAATACAGAATTTGTAGTTTTAATTGTAAATGTTAATGGGATGAACTCTCCTATAAAACAGAGGCAGATAGCAAACAGGATCAAAAGGCAGAATCCTACAATATGTTGTTTGCAGGAAACACACTTAAAGGAGGATGATAGATACAGAGAAAAAATAAAAGGCTGGAGCAGAATCTATTATGCTTCAGGTAAAGTTAAAAAAAAAAGCAGGGTTAGCCCAATCAAATATTAAACTTGAAATTCTAAAATTAAGAGGAGAAGTTGATAAAATTGAAAGTAAAAAAAGTTATTGAATTAACAAATAAAACTAAAGAGTTGGTTTTATGAAAAAAAATCAATAAAATAGGCAAATCTTTGGTAAATCTGATTAGAAAAAGGAAAGAGCAAAATCATATTGTTAGTCTTAAAAATGAAAAGGGAGGGGGCAGCTAGGTGGTACAGTGGATAAAGCACCAGCCTTGAATTCAGGAGGACCTATGTTCAAATCTGGTCTCAGACACTTAACACTTCCTAGCTGTGGGACCCTGGGCAAGTCACTTAACCCCAGCCTCAGGGGGGAAAAATGAAAAGGGAGAAATTTCCACCAAAGAAGAGGAAATTAGAACAATACTTAGGAGTTATTTTCCCCAACTATAGGCCAATAAATTACATAACCTAAGTGAAATGGATGACTACCTTCAAAAATATAGGTTTCCCAGATTAACAGAGGAGAAAGTAAATTGTTTAAATAGTCCCATTTCAGAAAAAAAACAAATAAAACAAGCTATTAATCAATTCCCTAAGAAAAAATCCCCAGGGCCAGATGGATTTACATATGAATTCTACCAAACATTTAAAGAACAATTTACTCCAATGTTATATAACTATTTGAAAAAATAGGGAATGAAGGACTTCAACCAAATTCCTTTTATGGCACAAACATAGTACCGATACTTAAACCAGATAGGTTGAAAACAGAGAATGAAAATTATAGACCAATCTCCCTAATAAATATTGATGTTAAAATCTTAAATAAAATATTAGCAAAGATATTACAGAAACCATCCCCAGGATAATACACCATGATCAAGTACGATTTATACCAGGAATGCAGGGCTGGTTCAATAATAAGAAAACTATCATCATAATTGACTATATCAATAGCCAAATTAGCAAAAATCATATGATTATCTCAACAGATGTAGAGAAAAGCATTTGATAAAATCCAACATTCATTCCTATTAAAAACACTTGAGAGTATAGGAACAAATGGCCTTTTCCTTAAAATAATCGGTAACATCTATTTAAAACCATCAGAAAGCATGATATTTAGTGTGGATAAACTGGAACCATTCCCAATAATATCAGGAGTGAAACAAGGTTGCCCACTATCACCATTACTATTCAATATGGAATTAGAAATATCTTTCACAATAAGAGTTGAGAAAGAGATTAAAGGAATTAAAGTAGGTAATTAGGAAAGCAAATTATCACTCTTTGATGATGCTATACTTAGAGAACCCCAGAGATTCTACTAAAAAGCTATTAGAAATAATCCACACTTTTAGCAAAGTTGCAGGATACAAAATAAACCCACAAAAGTCATCAGCATCCTTATATATCACTAACAAAATCCAACAGGTATACTTACAAAGAGAAATTCCACTTAAAGTAACTGTTGATAACATAAAATATTTTGGAATCTATCTGCCAAGGGAAAGTCAAAAACACTTTCCACACAAATAAAGTCAGATCTTACCAAATGGAAAAATATCAAGTGCTCTTGGATAGGTCGAGCAAATACTACATGACAATTCTACATAAACTAATTTATTTATTTAGTGCTATACCAATCACACTCTCAAAAACTATTTTAATGGCCTAGAAAAAAATAACAACAAAATTCATCTGGAAGAAAAAAAGGTCAAGACTTTCAAAGGAATTAATTAAGAAAACAAACATATAGATGAAGTTGGCCTAGCTGTACCAGATCTAAAACTATATTATAAAGCAACAGTCACCAAAACCATTTGGTATTGGCTAAAAAATAGACTAGTTGATCTGTTGAATAGATTAGGTTCAAAGGGCAAAACTTTAATAACTTTAATAATGTTGTTTTTGAACAGCTTTGGGGATAAGAATTCACTGTTTGACAAAAACTGCTGGGACAATTGGAAATTAGTATGGCGGAAACTAGTCATTGACTCACAATTAACATCATACACCAAGATAAGGTCAAAATGGGTTCATGATCTAGGCATAAATAATGAGATCATAAATAAATTAGAAGAACATAAGATAGTTTATCTCTGAGACTTATGGGGGAGGAAGGAATTTGTGACCAAGTAAAAATTAGAGATCATTATTGATCACAAAATAGAAAATTTTAATTATATCAAATTGAAAAGCTTTTGCAGAAACAAAATTAATGCAGACAAGATTAGAAGGGAAACAATACACTGGGAAAACATTTTTTTACAGTCAAATGTTCTGACAAAAGCCTCATTTCCAAAATATGTAAAGAATTGACTCCAATTTATAAGAAACCAAGCTATTCTCCAATTGATAAATGGTCAAAGAATATGAATAGACAATTTTCAGATGAAGAAATTGAAACTATTTCTAGTCATATGGAAAGGTGTTCTAAATCAGTATGAATCAGGGAAATTCAAATTAAGTCAACTCTGAGATTCCACTATACAACTCTCAGATTGGCTAAGATGACAGGAAAAGATAATGATGAATGTTGGAGGGAATGTGGGAAAATTAGGACACCAATAATATTGTTGATGGAATTGTGAATGCATCCAGCCATTCTGGAGAGCAATTTGGAACTATGCTCAAAAAGTCATCAAACTGTACATATCCTTTGATCCAACAGTGTTACTACTGGGCTTATAGCCCAAAGAGATCTTACAGAAGGGAAAGGGACCTGTATGTGCAAAAAAGTTTCGTAGTGGCTAGAAATTGGAAATTGAATGGATGCCCATCAATGGCTAAATAAGTTGTGGTATATAAATTTATGGAATATTATTGTTTTTTAAAAAATGACCAGAAGGATGATGTCAGAAAGGCCTGGAGAGACTTACATGAACTGATGCTGAGTGAACTGAGCAGAACCAGGAGGTCATTTATATACTTCAAAAAAAAAATACTATATGAAGATCAATTCTAATGGACATGGCTCTCTTCAACAATGGCATGAACCACATCAGTTCCATTTGTTTAATAATAAAGAGAACCATCTACACCCAGTGAAAGAACTATGGAAAATTAGTATGAACCACAATATAGCCTTTACACTACCTCTTTTTTTGTCTGCTTGCATTTTTTATTTCCTTCTCAGGTTATTTTTATCTTATGTCTAAGTCCAACTTTTTTTTTTTTGTGTGTGTGTGTGTGTGTGTAGCAAAGTGACTGGATGATTATGTATACATATATTGTATTTAAAAAATAACTTAACATATTTAACATTATGGGTCTACCTGCCGTCTAGGTGAGGAGGTGGGGGGAATGAGGGGGAAAGTTGGAACAGAAGGTTTTGCAAGGGTCAATGCTGAAAAATTACACATGCATATATCTTGTAATTAAAAGCAATAATAAAAAATAAGTATTCCATATCATCTGTAAAGAGTGATGATTTTGTTTCCTCATGACATACTCTAATTGCTCTAATATATTTTTCTTCTCTTATTGCCAAAGCTAATTTTTCTAATAAAATATTGAATAGTAATGGTGATAGTGGACTGCCCTATTTCACGACTTATTTTATTGGGAATGGTTCTAGTATGTCCCCATTCCATAAGATGCTTGCTTATGGTTTTAAATAGATCCTAATGATAATTTTAATGAAAAGTCCATTTATTCCTATACTCCCTATTGTTTTTAATAGGAATGGATGTTGAATTTTATCAAATGCTTTTTCTGCATCAATTGAGATAATTACATGATTTTTATTAGTTTGGTTATTGATATAGTTAATTATGCTTATAATTTTCCTAATATTGACCCAGGCCTGCATTCCTGGTATAAATCCTACTTGGTCATATTATACTAGGGATAAATTTCTGTAATGGCATTGCTAGTATTTTATTTAAGATTTTTGCATCAATATTCATCAAGGAAATTGATCTACAATTTTCTTTCTCTGTTTTTACCATGCCTGGCTTAGCTATCAGCATCATATCTGTGTAATAAAAGGAATTTGATAGGACTCCTCCTTTTCCTATTTCTAAAAATTAGTTTATATTGTATTGGAATTAATTATTCTTTGCATGTTTATAGAATTCACATGTAAATCCATCTGGCCCTGGAGATTATTTCTTAGAGACTTGATTAATAGCTTGTTTTATTTCTTTTTTGTAAAAAGGGAGTCTTTAAATAATTTATTTTTTTTGTTAACCTGGGCAATCTATTTCTTTGCAGATATTCTTCAATTTCACTTAGATTTTCTGACTTATTGGCATATAGTTGGACAAAATACTATTGCTCTAATTTCCTCTTCATTAATAGAAAATTTTACATTTTCTTTTTTCAGACAATTTCATTTTCTTCTTTCCTTTTTCTAATCAAATTAACTAAAGGTTTATCGTTTTTGTTTATTCATTTTTTATTTTTTTAAATTAATTGTATAATCATAATTTTTGACAGTATGTATGCATGAGTAATTTTTTATAACATTATTCCTTGTATTCATTTTTCCAAATTTTCCCCTCCCTCCCTCTAGTCCCTCCCCTAGATGGCAGGCAATCCCATACATTTTACATGTGTTACAGTATAACCTAGGTACAATATATGTGTGTAAATACCATTTTCTTGTTGCACATTAAGTATTGGATTCCAAAGGTATAAGTAACCTGGGTAGATAGATAGTAGTGCGAATATTTTACATTCAATTCCCAGTGTTCCTTCTCTGGGTGTAGTTGTTTCTCTCCATCATTGATCAGCTGGAAGTGAGTTAGATCTTCTTTATGTTGAAGATATCCACTTCCATCAGAATACATCTTCATACAGTACTGTTGTTGAAGTGTATAGTGATCTTCTGGTTCTGCTCATTTCACTCAGCATCAGTTCATGTAAGTCTTTCCAAGCCTTTCTGAATTCATCCTGCTGGTCATTTCTTACAGAACAATAATATTCCAAACCTTCATATACCATAATTTACCCAACCATTCTCCAATTGATGGACATCCATTCATCTTCCAGTTTCTAGCCACTACGAAAAGAGCTGCCACAAACATTTTGGCACACATAGGTCCCTTTCCCCTCTTTAGTATTTCCTTGGGATATAAGCCCAGTAGTAGCACTGCTGGATCAAAGGATATTCACAGTTTGATAACTTTTTGGGCATAGTTCCAAATTGCTCTCCAGAATGGCTGTCACAACTCCACCAACAATGTATTAGTGTCCCAGTTTTCCCAAATCCCCTCTAACATTCCTTATTATTTGTTCCTGTCATCTTAGCCAATCTGACAGGTGTGTAGTGATATCTCAGAGTTGTCTTAATTTGCATTTCTTTTATCAGTAGTGATTTGGAACACTCTTTCATATGAGTGGATATAGTTTCAATTTCATTATCTGAGAATTGTCTGTTCATATCCTTTGACCATATATCAATTGGAGAATGGCTTGATTTCTTATAAATTAGGATCAATTCTCTATATGTTTTGGAAATGAGACCTTTATCAGAACCTTTAACTGTAAAAATATTTCCCCAATTTGTTACTTCCCTTCTAATCTTGTTTGCATTAGTATTGTTTGTACAGAAACTTTTTAGTTTGATGTAATCAAAATCTTCTATTTTATGATCAATAATGATCTCTAGTTCTCCTCTAGTCATAAATGCCTTCCTCCTCCACAGGTCTGAGAGGTAGACTATCCTCTGTTCCTCTAATCTATTTATGATCTCATTCTTTATGCCTAAATCATGGACCCATTTTGATCTTATCTTGGTATATGGTGTTAAGTGTGGATCCATATCTAATTTCTGGCATGCTAATTTCCAGTTTTCCCAACAGTTTTTTTTCAAATAATGAATTTTTATCCCTAATGTTAGTATCTTTGGGTTTATCAAACACTAGATTGCTATAGTTGTACACTTTTTTGTCCTTTGTACCTAATCTGTTCCACTGATCGACTGGTCTACTTCTTAATCAATACCAAATGCTTTTGGTGACTGCTGCTATATAATATAGCTTTAGATCAGGTATGCCTAGACCACCTTCATATGATTTTTTTTCATTAATTCCCTTGAAATTCTCGACCTTTTATTCTTCTATATGAACTTTTTTGTTATTTTTTCTAGGTCACTAAAATAGTTTCTTGGGAGTCTGAGTGGTATAGCACTAAATAAATAGATTAGTTTGGGGAGTATTGTCATCTTTATTATATTCCCTTGACCTATGTACGAGCACTGGATATCTTTCCAATTATTTAAATCTGACTTTATTTTTGTGGCAAGTGCTTTGTAATTTTGTTCATATAATTCCTGACTTTTCTTTGGTAGATGGGTTCCCAAATATTTTATGCTCTCAACATTTGTTTGGAATGGAATTTCTCTTTGTATCTCTTGCTGTTTCTTTTTGTTGGTGATATATAAAAAAGCTGAGGATTTATGTGGATTTATTTTGTATCCTGCAACTTTGCTAAAATTCTGAATTATTTCTAATAGCTTTCTAGCAGAGTCTTTGGGGTTCTCTAAGTATACCATCATGTCATCTGCAAAGAGTGATAGTCTGATTTCCTCATATCCTACTCTAATTCCTTGAATCTCTTTCTCGGCTCTTATTGCCGAGTCTAGGATTTCTAGTACTATATTGAATAGTAATGGTGATAGTGGGCAACCTTGTTTCACTCCTGATTTTACAGGGAAAGGTTACAGTTTATTTCCATTACATATTATACTTACTGACGGTCTTAAATATATGCTCCTGATTATTCTAAGGAATAGTCCATTTATTCCTATACTCTCAAGAGTTTTTAGTAGGAATGGATGTTGGATTTTATCAAATGCTTTTTCTACATCTATTGAGATGATCATATGTTTTTTATTAATTTGATTATTAATATGGTTGATTATGCTAATAGTTTTCCTAATATTTAACCAGCCCTGCATTCCTGGTATAAATTCTACTTGGTCATAGTGTATTACCGTGGGGATGATTTTCTAAAGTCTTTTCCCTAATATCTTCTTTAAGATTTTAGCATCAATATTCATTAAGGAAATTGGTCTATAATTTTCTTTCTCAGTTTTCAATTGACCTGGTTTAGGTATCAGTACCATGTCTGTGTCATAAAAGGAGTTTGGCAGGACTCCTTCATCACCTATTTTTTCAAATAGTTTATATAACATTGGGGCTAGTTGTTCTTTAAATGTTTGGTAGCATTCACATGTAACTCCATCTGGTCCTGAGGATTTTTCCTGGTGAGCTGATTAATAGCTTGTTCTATTTCTTTTTCTGAAATGGGACTATTTAAGCAATTTATCTCCTCCTCTGTTAATCTAGGTAGCCTATATTTTTGGAGGTAGTCATCCATTTCACTTAAGTTATCAAATTTATTGGCATAAAGTTGGGCAAAATAACTCCTTATTTCTCTAATTTCCTCTTGATTTGGTAGAAAGATCCCCCTTTTCATTTGTAAGACTAACAATTTGATTTTCCTCTTTCCTTTTTCTGATCAGATTTACCAAAAGTTTATCTATTTTATTGGCTTTTTCATAAAACCAACTCTTGGTTTTATTTATTAATTCAATAGTATTTTTTTTTACTTTCAATATTAGTGATTTCTCCTTTTAATTTTAGTATTTCAAGTTTAGTTTTTGGTTGGGGGTTTTTAATTTGGTTTTTTTCTAGCTTTTTAAGTTGCAGGCCCGATTCATTAATCTTTTCTTTCTCTATTTTGTTCAAATAAGCCTCTAAAGATATAAAATTTCCCCTTATTACCACTTTAGCTGCATCCCACAAATTTTGGTATTATGTCTCATCGTTGTCATTATCTTGGGTGAAATTATTAATTGTTCCTATAATTTGCTATTTCACTCAGTCATTCTTTAAGTTGAGATTATTCAGTTACCAATTACTTTTTGGTCTATTTACCCCTAACATCTTATTAAATGTAGTTTTTATTGCATTGTGATCTGAGAAGAAGGCATTTACTATTTCTGCCTTCCTGCATTTAATGTTGAGATCTCTATGTCCTAATATATGGTCAATTTTTCTATAGGTTCCATGAATTGCTGACAAGAAAATATACTCCTTTCTATCACCTTTCAGTTTTCTCCAAAGGTCTATCATCCCTCGTTTTTCTAATGTTCTATTTACCTTTTTAATTTCTTATTTGTTTTGTGGTTTGATTCGTCTAATTCTGAGAGTGCAAAGCTGAGATTTCCCACTATTATAGTTTTGCTGTCTATTTCTTCTTGCAACTGTCTTAACTTTTCCTTTAGGAAGTTAGATGCTATACCACTTGGTGCATATATGTTTAGTATTGATATGGCTTCATTGTCTATGCTACCTTTTAGTAGGATATAGTTTCCTTCCTTATCTCTTTTAATTAGATCAATTTCTGTTTTTGCTTGATCTGAGATAAGGATGGCAACCCCTGCTTTTTTGGCTTTACCTAAAGCATAACAGATTCTGCTCCAACCTTTTACCTTTACTCTGTATGTATCTCCCTGCTTTAAGTGTGTTTCCTGTAAACAACATATTGTAGAGTTCTGACTTTTGATCCAGTCTGCTATCCACCTCCGTTTAATGGGAGAGTTCATCCCATTCACATTTACAGTTAAAATTACTAATTCTATATTTCCTGCCATCATATTATCCCCAGATTACATGTTTTCCCCCCTTCACCCCCCTGAACCTCTTCTCCAATATTTAATTTATAGACTCCATTTGTGACCCACAGCCCTCCCTTTTTAGTATCCCTACCCCCTCCTTTTAAGTCCCTTCCCCTTTCTTGTACCCTTCCCTTATTCCCCTTTTCCTTTTTCCTTTTCCTCTCCCCCCTTTTAATGAGGTGAGAGAGGATTCTCTGAAAAACAAATATGTCAATTATTTACTCTTTGAGCCTACTCTGATGAGAGTAAGATTCACACAATATTTCTCCCCCTCTCTAAATTCCCTCAGATGTGGTAGATTTTCTATGCCTCTTCCTGGGATGTAAAACTTGTGGTTTTGATCAGTCCAGCATTATTTTTGAGGCTGATTTAACTATTGGTAATGAGGAAAGAAGGAAGTTTTCTATGTCTCTTCCTGGGATGTAATCCTTGTGGTTTTTATCAGTCCAGCGTTATTTTTGAGGCTTATTTAACTATTGGTTATGAGGGAAGAAGGAAGCTTACAAATTCGTGTGTATCTTCTCTGCCATTTTGGCTCAGCCCCCTTTTTTGTTTATTCATAAAACAAACTCTTAGTTTGATTTATTACCTCAATTGCTTTCTTATTATCAATTTTAATAATAACTCCTTTTATTTTCCGAATTTCAAATTTGGCATTTAATTGAGGGTTTTTAATTTGGTATTTTTCTTGCTTTTTTAGTTGTAAGCTCAATTCATTGATCTACTCTTTCTCTATTTTCTGCAAGTAAGCATCTAAAGATATAAAATTTCCCCTTATACCTGCTTTGTCTCCATTCCACACAAATTTTGGTATATTGTTTCATTGTTGTCATTCTCTTGGATGAAATTATTAATTGTGACTATGATTTCCTATTTCACCCATTCATTCTTTAGGATTAGATTATTTAATTACCAATTAACTTTTGGTCTATTTTATCCTGGCCTTATATTGAATGTGGTGTTTATTGCATCAAGATCTGAAAATATGTATTTACTATTTCTGCTTTTCTGCATTTGATTTTGTGGGTTTTATGCTCTAACATATGAACAATTTTGTATAATTTCCATGAACTGCTAAAGAAAACAGTAAACTTTCTGTCTTCATTCAATTTTCTACAATGATGTCTCTTATCTAACTTTTCTAATATTTTGTTTACTTCCTTACCTTCTTTCTTATTTATTTTGTAGTTTGATTTATCTAGTTCTGAGAGAGCAAGGTTATAATTTTGATTTCTATTTCTTCTTGCATCATTCTTAACTTTTCCTCTAGGAATTTGGATATCATACTACTTGGTGCATATATATTTAGTATTTATATTGCTTCATTATCGATGGTACCCTTCAGTAAAAAGTAATTTACTTCCTTATCTCTTTTAACTAGATCTAGCTTTGCTTTTTTTGCTTTTACTTGATCTGAGATCAGGATTTCTACCTCTGCTTTTTTTTTTTTTTTAACTTCACCTGAAGCATAACAGATTCTGCTCCAGCTTTTACCTTCACTCTGAATCACTATGCTTTAAATGTGTTTCTTGTAAGCAATATATTGTAGGATTCTGTCTTTTAATCCAGTCTGTTATCCATTTTCCTTTAATGCCACAGTTCATCCCATTCACATTCACAGTTAAAATAACTAATTCTGTATTCCCTGTCTTCTTATTTACCTTAAGTTAAATTTTTCTCCTTCCTTTACCCCTTCCCTCCTCCACAATATTTTTCTTTTGATGACCACTTCCCTTAACCAATCCTACCCCTTTAGAGCCCCTCCCCCTTTTTTACACTTTTCCACTAACATTTCTGTTTTCCCTTCTATTATTCTTTCCCTTTCTTTTCCTCTTTTCTCTTCCACTTTTTTTATGAGGTGAGACAAGTTTCTCTGTGAAACCAAATATGTTTGAGCCAAATCTGATGAAAGTAAGTTTCACACAATGCTCATCCCCCTCCCTCCTTTCCCATAATTATAATAGGTTCTATTTGACTCTGTGAGGTGTAATTTCCCTTATTTTACCTCCTTTTTCCTTTTTCCATTATGATTTCCTTTCCACTTCTAGTTTTTTTTTCATATTAACATAATAAAATCAAATTACACTCGAACTCTTTGATACCCATAACAGAAATATGGTTCTCAAAAGTTCTTTCTTTTTTACCTTTTTATGTTTCTCTTGAGTTCTGTGTTTGGAGATCAAAATTTTCTTCAGTTCTGGTATTTTCATCAGAAATAGATGAAATGCACCTATGTCATTGTATATCCATCTTCTTCCCTGAAAGATAATGCTATTTTTAGCTGGATAATTTATTCTTATCTGTCTTCCATGTTCCTTTGCCTTTCAGAATATGAGATTCCAGGCCCTTTAAGGTGAAATCAGCTAAGTCCTGAGAAATCCTTAATTGTGGCTCTTTGTTTTATTTTTGTTTTCTAGCTGCTTGCAATATTTTTTCCTCACTGTGATAGTTATGAAATTTAGCCACAATATTCCCTTGAGTTTTAATATAGGGGTCTCTTTTAGAAGGTGATCTTTGAATATTTTCATTGGCTAATTTATTTTCTGATTCTAAGATAGAAAGGAACTTTTCCTTTATGCTTTCCTCTAAGATAATGTATAAATTCTTTTTTATTATGACTTTCAGAAAGTCCAATAATCCTTAGACTATCTCTCCTAAATCAATTTTCAAGGTCATTTCTTTTTCTTAGGAGATAGTTCATATTTTCTTCTAAATTTTCATTTTTTTTGTTTTTGTTTGACTGATTCTTGAAGTCTTATTGAGTCATTCACTTCCATTAATTCTAATTTTTAGTGTATTGTTTTTTTCAGTTACCCTTTTTAATTGGCCAGTTGAATTATTGTTGTTGTTGTTGTATTTTCATTACATTCTTTTTCCATTTCACAAATTTTGTTTTTCTGTGGATTGGTTTTCTGAATTTCTTCCAACATATCTTCTTCTGGGAATGTGTTGTACTCCAAATGTTTGTAAGTTCTTTGATTTTAAAACCAGTTTAGAGGCTTAATCTGCTGTTGATTTGTGAGGTCAGAGGAGGTCACAGAAAATCATGTCTGCTCTTCACCATCTTGGTTCTGTCCTCTCCTCTGGAGATACTTAATATTTGTTAATTTCAAGTTTCTTTTGAGCTACTGCAATTCGTCTTTGGTCACAGAACACAGTGCATACTTTCATACAACAATATCATGGTGGGTATTTTTTTGCCAGTGTATCCCATGTGTCACAAATGATTCTAAAGTTCTTCAAAGAGACTATGAGTGTATCCTTATATTATCTCTAACTCCTGTGAGCCCCTGCCTTGTGTGAGTTCACCATAAAATACTGTTTTAGGCAAATATACTTCTGGTATCTGAACAATATGGCCAGCACAGTTGATTAAGAAAATGACTCTCCCTGTGACCATCATAGATGATTTATGTTATTTTTCTTTATAGAGATGGACAGTGGAGGCATTATTTAAATCCTTCTTATGACATATAACCCAGAAGATTTTAGTCTGTTTTTGTATGAAAAAAATACCATCTGCCTTGTAACTGTCTACTAGAACAGAAGCAAAACCAGACATTTTGCCACATAAAAGAGCCAATTGCCATTCAAAACCTTTTCTTCAATTAAATATTGGGTGAAAAAAAGGATTGATTTTATTCTAAGTTATATGGTCAATAACTTCAGCATTGATTAATGTAAGTCTTTCTCATCTCTCTAGCTTCATGTTCTCATCACTAAGCAATGTGGCTCCATCTGTGCATAGTAGCTGAAATACACCATAGATTTTGACCCATAAATAATCTTCAAGGAATCATAAAAGGCCTTTGAATTATTACTATCAGCACAGAATATTTCATTTATATTCTAATTGATCCAAGAATCTCTATCTCTAAGCTTTGTTTGAACTTTAATTTTAATGTGGTTTAATGCTGACTTCCAAGAGATGAATGAACTATCTTTTATATTAGTTACTATTCTTTTCTAAACATTCACACCCACCCATCTACATAGATTCATTTCCAAATATGTGTGAATATAGTATATACACTGTGTATAAAGACATATATACCCACATACACCCACACATATATATGTATATGTATGTCTTCCTTCTTTGAATTAATTCAAAGTGAGGGTCAAACATTTCCTGTTTCAACTCCAATTTCTTCCACATTATAATAGCTCTTATTTTTAAACCTTTTAATATGAAATTAATTTTTCATTTTTCTCTTTCTCTTTCCTTTTCCAAGTATGTTGTAATTTATTTTTCAATGTTTTTTGAGATATTTCCAACAAAATGGAGTTAAAAATATAACTTCTTTCTAAGTAGATTCCTACTAATTTCCCAATTCAATTGATGTTGCTTTTCCCAATAACATTTCACATTTTTTCCCTACGTTTACATTATTTTGACTTTGCTTTATTGTTCCTTGATGCCTCATAGAATCATTTGCTTCCATTTGTACAAAACTTATTTTTAAGAAATTATTTTCCAATGCCCATTAGCACCACTATTATTTCATATTGTACCATAAATGTGGGCTTTTGGCAAAAAGAAAATAAAAGATAATTAAAGGAATAAGAATAAACAATGAGGAGATAAAACTATCACTCTTTGCAGATGACATGATGATATACTTAGAGAATTATAGAAAATCATTTCAAAAACCTATTTGAAACAATTCACACCTTTTGCAAAGTTACTGGGTATAAAATTTACCCACACAATCATAATTTCTATATATTATTGACAAAGCCCAGCAGCAAGAGATAGAAAGAGAAATTTCATTTAAAATAACTATAGACCAAATAAAATATTTATATGTCAACTTGTCAAAACAAATCCAGGAATTATAAATTATATAAACACAATTACAAAACATTTCTCACAGAAATAAAACTATATCTAAACAACTGGGAAGATGTCAATTGCTCATGAGTACTCCAATCTAATATAATAAAAATGAGATTCGTTATTAAATTGCTCTGCTTGTTCAGTGCCATATGAATCCAACTGCCAAAAGTTATTTTATAGAGTTAGAAAAAAAAAGAACAAAATTCATTTGGAAGAATAAAAAATCAAGAATTTCAAGGGAATTAATAAAAAAAAGAAAGGATGGTGGTCTAGCAGTACCAGATATAAAACTATTATAAAATAACAGTCATTGGCATTATTTGTTACTGGCTAAAATAATGTATCAGAAACTCAGTATAGACTTCTTTCTCAAACGCCATACCAAAATAAGGTTAAAATGACTATGTGATTTGGGCTTAAAGGGTGATGCCATAAACAAATTAGGAGAACAAGGGATAATTTACCCCTCAGATCTTTAGAAAATTCAGGAATTATGACCAAATAAGAACTAGAGAATATTATGAAGGCAAAATGGACAACTCTAATTACATTAAGTTAAAAAGTTTTTACATAAATAAAACCAGCATAAACAAGATCGAAAAATAAGTGTAAAACTTGAAAAAAAATTTACAATCAGTGTTCCTGAGACATAATGATCTCATTTCTAAAATATAAAAAGAGCTGTGTCAAACTTATAATTATACAAGTCATTCCTCAATGAATTTTCCAGATGGTGAAAAAAAGCCATCTAATGTCATATGAAAAAGTGTTCCAAATCACTACTGATAAAAGAAATGCAAATTAAAAGAAGTCTGAGGTACCTTCTCACATCTCTTATATTTGCTAAAATGACAGGAAAATATAATGGTAAGTGCTGTAGAAGATGTGGGTAAACTGGGACACTAGTGCATTGTTGCTGTAGTTACCACTACTGGGTCTGTATCCTCAAGAAATCATGGGGGAAAGGATGCACATCTGCAAAAAATGATTATAGAAACTCTTTTTGTGGTAACAAAGAGTTGGAAAATGAGTAAATGCCCTAAGTTCAGGAAAGGGTGAAAAAGTTTCGGCATATAAAGTTAATGGAATATTATTGTTACATAAAAATGATGAACAAGCTGATTTAGCTAGAAAGATTTGTATGAACTGATGGTGACTGAAAGAAGTAGAATCAGGAATATATTGTACACATTAACAACAATATTGTGCAATGATAAACCAGGAAAAATTTGATCCTTGTCAGTGGTTCAGTAATCCAAGGTAATCCCAATAAATTTTGGATAGATAATTTGATAGACATTTGCATTCAGAAAAAGAATTATGGTAATTGAATCTAAACCAACACATACTATGTTCAATTCTTTTTCTCTGCAGTTTTTTTGGGTGTTTTTCCTTTTTGTTCTGCTTTTTCTCTCCCAATATGATTCATAATAAAATGTGTATTTTAGAATTAATATACATGCATAGCCAGAAAAAACATTTTTAAAATGAAACAATTTTCTTCAGGGAGATGTTGTCCCTCTTTTAACATTTAAGCAATTTATAATTTTAAGCAGTTATTTTCTTTTTAAAAATAATTTATAATTATAACATTTTTGATAGTACATATGCATAGGTAATCTTTTTTTTACAACATTTTCCCTTGTACTCCCTTCTGTTCCAAATTTTTCCTCTCCTTCCCTCCACCCCCTCCCCTAGAGGGCAGGCACTCCCATATATATTAAATATGCTATAGTATATCCTAGGTACACTATATATGTGCAGAATTGAATTTTGTTGTTGTTGTTGTTGCAAAGGAAGAAGTGGATTCGGATGGTAAAAATAATCTGGGGAGAAAAACAAAAAATGCAAACAATTTACACTAATTTCCCAGTGTTCCTTCTCTGGGTGTAGCTGATTCTGTCCATCATTGATCAATTGGAATTGGATTAGCTCTTCTCTATGTTGAAGATATCCACTTCCATCAGAATACATTCTCATACACTATCATTGTTGAAGTGTATAATGATTTCCTAGTTCTGCTCATTTCACTCAGCCTCAGTTGATGTAAGTCTCTCCAAGCCTCTCTGTATTCATCCTGTTGGTCATTTCTTACAGAACAATAATATTTCACAACATTCATATACCATAATTTACCCAACCATTCTCCAATTGATGGGCATCTGTTCATTTTCCAGTTTCTAGCCACTACAAAAAGGGCTGCCACAAATATTTTGGCACATACAGGTTCCTTTCCCTTCTTTAGTATTTCCTTGGGATATAAGCCCAGTAGTAGCACTGATGGGTCAAATGGTATGCACATTTTGATAACTTTTGCTCTCCAGAATAGTTGGATTCTTTCACAACTCCACCAACAATGCATCAGTGTCCCAGTTTTTCCACACCCCTTCCAACATTCACCATTATTTGTTCCTGTCACCATAGCCAATCTGACAGGTGTGTAATGATATCTCAGAGTTGTCTTAATTTGCATTTCTCTGATCAATAGTGATTTGGACCACTCTTTCATATGAGTGGAAATAGTTTCAATTGCATCATCTGAAAATTGTCTGTTAATATTATTTGACCATTTATCAATTGGAGAATGGCTTGATTTCTTATAAATTGAAGTCAATTCTCTGTATATTTTGGAGATGCGGCCTTTATCAGAACCTTTAAATGTAAAAATGTTTTGCCAATTTGTTACTTCCCTTCTAATCTTGTTTGCATTAGTTTTGTTTGTACAAAAGCTTTTTAATTTGATATAATCAAAATTTTCTATTTTGTGATCAATAATGGTCTCTAGTTCTCCTTTGGTCACAAATTCCTTCCTTCTCCACAAGTCTGAGAAGTAAACTATCCTATGTTCCTGTAATTTATAATCTTGTTCGTTATGCCTAAATCATGGACCCATTTTGATGTTATCTTAGTATGTGGTGTTAAATGTGGGTCCATGCCTAGTTTCTGCCATACTAATTTCCAGTTTTCCCAGCAGTTTTGTCAAATAATGAATTTTTATCCCAAAAGTTGGGATCTTTGACTTTGTCAAACACTAGATTGCTATTTTTATTCACTATCTTGCCCTGTGAACCTAACCTATTCCACTGATCAACTAGTCTATTTCTTAGCCAATACCAAATGGTTTTGGTGACTGTTGCTTTATAATATAATTCTAGATCAGGTACAGCTAGGCCACCTTCATTTGATTTTTTTTTTCATTGCTTCCCTTGAAATTCTCTACCTTTTGTTGTTTCATATGAATTCTGTTGTTATTTTTTCCAGGTTATTAAAATAGTTTCTTGGAAGTCTGATTGGTATAGCACTAAATAAATAGATTAGTTTAGGGAGTATTGTCATCTTAATTATATTTGCTCGGCCTATCCAAGAGCACTGAATGTCTTTCCAATTATTTAAATCTGACTTTATTTTTGTGGCAAGTGTTTTGTAATTTTGCTCATATAATTCCTGACTTTCCTTTGGTAGATATATTCCCAAATATTTTATACTATTGACAGTTATTTTGAATGGAATTTCTCTTTGTATCTCTTGCTGTTGGATTGTGTTGATAATGTATAAAAATGATAAGGATTTATGTGGATTTATTTTGTATCCTGCAACTTTGCTAAAATTCTGAATTATTTGTAATAGCAGAGTCTTTGGTCTTCTCTAAGTATACTATCTGCAAAGAGTAATAGTTTCATTTCCTCATTACCTACTCTAATTCCTTGAATCTCTTTCTCGGCTCTTATTGCTGAGGCTAGCATTTCTAGTACTATATTAAATAGTAATGGTGATAGTGGGCAACCTTGTTTCACTCCTCATCTTACTGGGAAAGGTTCCAGTTTATCGCCATTACATATGATGTTTACTGACAGTTTTAAATATATGCTCCTTATTATTTTAAGGAATAGTCCATTTATTCCTATACTCTAAAGCATTTTAAGTAGGAATGGATGTTGGATTTTATCAAATGCTTTTTCTACATCTATTGAGATGATCATATATTTTTTGTTAATTTGATTATGGATATGGTCGATTATACTAATAGTTTTCCTAATATTAAACCTGCCCTGCATTCCTGGTATAAATCCCACTTGGTCATAGTGAATTATCCTGGGGATGATTTTCTGTAGTCTTTTTGCTAATATTTTATTTAAGATTTTAGCATCAATTTTCATTAAGGAGATTGGTCTATAGTTTTCTTTCTCAGTTTTCAATCTACCTGGTTTAGGTATCAGTACCATGTCTCTGCCATAAAAGGAATTTGGTAGGACTCCTCCAATCCCTATTTTTTCAAATAGTTTATATAGCATTGGAGTTAGTTTAAATGTTCTTTAAATGTTTGGTAGAATTTATATGTAAATCCATCTGGTCCTGGGGATTTTTTCTTAGAGAGTTGGTTAATAGCTTGTTTTATTTCTTTTTCTGAAATGGGACTATTTAGACTATTCATTTCTTCCTCTGTTAATCTGGGCAAGCTATATTTTTGAAGTTATTCTTCCATTTAATTTAAGTTATTGAATTTATTGGCATAAAGTTGGTTGGGGTGGGGGTGGCCTATCCGGGGTCTGGAGAGATGCTAGCTTTCTGGAGTTTTATTCTTCACCTCTGATGTTTACACCCTTTCTGCTACTCCTGGCTTGCTGCCAAGACAGAACATCCATACTGGGGTAAAAGTCTTTTTGCAGAAACAGAAGAGATTGCACCCCTCCCCCCCTCTGGTCTGAGCTATTTGAGCTGCCTGCCTTGCTCTTGCTGCCTGTCTCCTCTAGCTACCTGCCCTCAGTCTGTGCCCAATCTGTTTGTCCCCTCCCCCGAGCCAACACAGACCTTCTCTGGCGATGTCAACAATGTCTTCTGTTGGTGATTATTTGTGGGTTTCTTTTCTGGTCAAGCATTAATTCTGAGGCTTTTCATGAAGTAAATTCTGAGAGAAAATACAGAGCTCAAGCAGATGTCTTCCTCCATGCCGCCATCTTGGCCGCAAGTCAGCAGTTATTATCTTGATTTTTTTATATCATTTTAATTTCCAAATTTTTCTTCCCTATTTCAGTTTTAAAATATTTTTTCATTAAAAACAAAAACAAATACAAAAACAAAAAACATATCTTTGGTTTTTCTAGGGATTTTTTTTGAGATGAGTGAGTGGTATTTAATCTTAATCTTACATTTGTTTTTGAATGTTGGCTGGTATATATTTTCTTTTTTTTTAATTTAATTTTTATTTTATTTTATAATTATAACATTTTTTTGACAGTACATATGCATGGGTAATTTTTACAACATTATCCCTTGCACTTACTTCTGTTCAGATTTTTTCCCTTCCTTCCCCAACCCACTCCCCCAGATGGCAGGCAGTCTTATACATGTTAAATATATTACAATATATTCTAGATACAATATATGTGTGGGGAACCGTATTTCTTATTGCACAGGAAGAATTGGATTCACAAGGTAAAAATAACAGTTTATACTCATTTCCCAGTGTTTCTTTTCTGGATGTAACTGATTCTGTCCATCATTGATCAATTGGAATTGGATTAGCTCTTCTCTATGTTGAAGATACCCATTTCCATCAGAATACATCCTCATACAGTATCATTGTTGAAGTGTATAATGATCTTCTAGTTCTGCTCGTTTCACTTAGCATCAGTTGATATAAATCTCTCCAAGCCTCTCTGTATTTCTCCTGTTGGTCATGTCTTATAGAACAATAATATTCCATAACATTCATATACCATAATTTACCCAACCACTCTCCAATTGATGGACATCCATTCCTCTTCCAGCTTCTAGCCACTATGAAAAGGGCTGCCACAAACATTTTGGCACATACAGGTCCCTTTCCCTTTTTTAGTATTTCCTTGGGATATGAGCCCAGTAGTAGCACTGATGGGTCAAATGGTATGCACATTTTGATAATTTTTTGGGCATAATTCCAGATTGCTCTCCAGAATGGTTGGATTCCTTCACAACTCCACCAACAATGCATCAGTGTCTCAGTTTTCCCACAGCCCATCCAACATTCATTGTTATTTGTTCCTGTCATCTTAGCCAATCTGACAGGTGTGTAATGATATCTCAGAGTTGTCTTAATTTGCATTTCTCTGATCAATAGTGATTTGGAACACTCTTTCATATGAGTGGACATAGTTTTAATTTCATCATCTGAAAATTGTCTGTTCATATCCTTTGACCATTTATCAATTGGAGAATGTCTTGATTTCTTATAAATTAAAGTCAATTCTCTGTATATTTTGGAGATGAGGCCTTTATCAGAACCTTTAACTGTAAAAATGTTTTAATCTTCACCTCCAGTGTTTACACCCTCTCCACTGATCCTAGCTTGCTGTCAAGATGGAGTATCCACACTGGGGTAAAAGTTGTTTCACAGAAATGGCAGCGATCGTACCCCTCCCCCTCTGGTCTGAGCTGTGTGAGCTGCCTGTCTCGCTCTGGCTTGCCTGCCCTCAGTCTGTGCCCAGTCTGATTGACCCTCCCCTGAGCAAACACAGACCTTTTCTAGCGACTTTCAAGGATGTCTTCTCTTGGTGGTTATTTGTGGATTTCTTTCTGGATCAAGCATTAAGTCTGAGGCTTGTCATGAAGTAAGTTCTGAGAGAAAACGAGGAGCTCAAGCAGCTGTCTGCTTCCTCGCCACCATCTTGGCCCAGCTGGTATATATTTTCAAGTTTATACTTTTGTTCTTAAATGACCAGCAGGATGATTTCAAAGAGGTCTGGAGAGACTTACATGAATTGATGCTAAGCAAAATGAGCAAAACCAGGAGATCGTTATACACTTCAACAACAATACTATATGATGATCAATTCTAATGGAAATGGCTCTCTTCAGCAATGAGATGATCCAAACCAGTTCCAACTGTTCAGTAATTAAGAGAATCAGTTACTCACAGAGAGTGATAGAACTATGGAAAATGAGTGTAGACCACAACATAGCATTTTCACTTCCTCTGTTATTGTTTGCTTGCCTTTTTGTTTTCCTTCTTAAGTTTTTTCTTTTTTTAAACTTTCTTTCTAGATCCAATCTTTCTTGAGCAGCAAGAGAACTGTATAACTATGTATACATATATTGTATTTAAAATATATTTTAATACATTTAACATATATTGGACTACCTGCCATCTAGGGGAGGGGGTGGGGGAAGGAGGGCAAAAATTGGAAGAGAAGGTTTTGTAAGAGTCATTGTTGAAAAAATACCCATGCATATGTTTTGTACATAAAAAGCTATAATAAAAACACGTTTTTTTCTTAGTTTGTGTTCTCAGGTTCCCTAGTTCTATAGTCCCTTTATATTGTCATGTTCCTTCAGTCATTTGCTTTTTTTTTTCTTTCCCCTAAGCTATTTCTTAACTTTGGGCTTTATGTTACAGTCAAATTGTCCTTAACTCAGATTTTGTGGGATATTATTCTGATTCTCAAATATTTATATTCTACTCTTTTCAGAGCTTGGTCTCTGCTTCCATCATTGTGTGATTCAAAGAGTGATTTGGTCACTTCCTGCTTTATACTTTGTTTTTTTCCTCAGAGACTACATGACCACAACTCTTCTACATCATGATACTGGGACATAGAACTGTGTAATGAGTAATGTAATTTGCAAATTGTAATTGACTTGATGTCTGGACTATGTGGTATTCAACGAGAGCCAGCACTTCTCTCTTAACAACCCTTTTTAAAGAATGCTTACTCACCGTTGGGATCTATCAGGCACTCAGTTCTCATTTGTGTCTCCAAGAAATTGTAGCATGCACAGTGGACATACCTCAGTAAATCATCTTAGTAGATAGTCCAAACCAGTTTGAGGATCTGAAATTTGTTAGTGAGTTAAGGGAAGTCTACTCCAAGCATGTGAAGAGTTCCCCTAGGAGCATAAGTGGATGAAAAAAAAAATATCCCAATGGTCAAGAAGACGGCTTAAGCAAGTTCCTTGATATCATATGGACTCTTTGAAAACAAAGAACAAAGAAAGGAAAAATAAAGAAAAAACAAGTTTTAGCATGAGATTCCTCAATAAACTCTCTTTCAGACCATATGTAAATTACTCTTTAATTTTTGGGTTCTAAGTACCTAAACTATTGATGTTTACCTGCCTACCCTGCTACCTCTACGTTTCATAGCTCTTCTCTCTTCCATCTTGCCATGGTTTAGTCTACTCCCTTCCCAATGTCCACAGATCTCTCAGTGCTCTTGATAGGCCCTAACCTGGAAACATTACTCTTTTTGTTGTTTATTCCACTTAGAAATCAATCTGATGGGTTTTTAAGTTGTTTACAAAGTAATGTTAGGAGAGCCTACTTTCCTGAAAAAGCTCAACATTCTCAATCATCTTGGCTTAACTCTCTTACTTTTGTTCTTCATGAAACAATTTGACTCATTATTATTTACTTTTTAAAACAAAAATCATTTTAAATACTATGTTCTTTTTCCTCATAAGAATCCAAATATCTTGTTTACAAATTTCTCTCCATTTCATTTTTTTTTAATTGGAACTTCTGTTTACTTTGAGTAATGTTCTAGACCACATCTTTTTAAAAATCAATGATAGGTGCTCAGCAACCAAATCTGTTCATTTTTTCAATGTTCTTTGAAAGCATTTTCAGGCCTAATGAACTCAATTAGTCAAAAGGAATAAAGTTAATTCTTAATCTTATTTATTTTAAATTTCAATTCCCCTACTTTATTTTTTAAGTTCAAATATTGTTTTTTTTTTCATTTTACCATTTATGTGGCATGATGAGTGTTATTACAATGTGAAAACTATTGAAGATCATTTATATATTTCCTTTTAAATCAGGAGAGTATAAAAATTATCTAATATGATATAGATACTTCCTTGTATTATTAGAACTAATAGGAAATTTGCTTTATTCTTGTTCAATAAATACAGATTAATTTCATTTATAGGGTATTTCCTGATTGCTCAGGAAGTTGAATTCTTTACCATTACATGATTGACCTGAATAATTGCATTTTTACATGATTTATTCATTTTGATCCACCTAAACTGGAAATATTGGTTTAAGACTGATTAGGTATATATTAGATTTTTTAGTCACATTTTGTTAAATAAATCATCCTTTTGACTAATAGGATATCATTTAATTAGTTAAACTGAACTCAAATTGTACTCCTCAATCTTGGTGTAGCATACATTTTGTGTCTTAGGTTGCTAGGATAAAATATTTGCTCTCTTGGACAATATGTAAGTCAATCTACTGAATCTAATCAGTTTCACACATATTTGAGTAATTTTGATCATCTTCTCAGTAATTACTAAATCAAATATCTAAAGAACTTCAAAATGATTGCATCTATGTGGAAAGTAAGATGTGTGTTCTGTCTCCATAATTAAATGGAGGCCAAGCTATTTATTACTTTGCCTATGAGTTAGAGGGACAATGGATTTTGATCAAGCATAAATATAAACATTGATTTTATCTCACAGAATGATAATATTTTCAAATGATAAAGTTACTGGTGATATGATGGATAAATCAATGAATTCTAAAATAGTGCAGTCAGATGAAAATATTTTTTTCTCTTTCATTTCCTTAATAAATTCTTGTCTTTTTAATCATATTGTGGACTGCTCTTACTCACCTTTTATATTTCCATTTCCTCTCTGAATAATCCCTAACATATATTCTTCAGAGACTTGAGTGTTCTATAAATAGTATTCTGTGATTGGAAGTCATATGACATCAAAAAAGAATTTGATTATTAAAAGATAGATTTTCAAAGTTTCAACAACAAACACAATTTTTGCAATATCTCAAAGGCAAAATCAGTCAATTTTCCTATCCCTATTTAATTGTCGATCCAGATCATTTGCCAGTTGCCACATCTGTTTCAAGAGAATTCTTAGGCCAAACATATTTGGGTAATTACAAAACTCAAACTGTCCTTCTGCAAAGTTCTAGATCTTGATTTATTTAGTATAAAATTATTTTCAAACAAGTATCTAGAGAGTTCTCAATATATATGAAATAAAAGAAAATTTCTGTATCCAAAAGATGAAAAACTGATAAAATCCATATATGTTAGTTTTGAGGGGCCCCAAACTCCAGTTTCTGGAATAAGAACTCACTATTTCACAAAAATTGCTGAGAAAACTGGAAAATAGTAAACACAATATAACTAAGGCCATGCTTGAAGTCTTTTCAGCATTAAATAACTATCAGAATTTGAGAAATATTGGTAGAACCTTCAAAAATACACTTTTCTCCATACCATGATGAGATACTAGAATGGAGCTCAGTCGAATGCAGCAGGTAAAGGTGGCTATACATATACATACACATATACACACATAAGCATGCACAAAATGTACTCTTCTCTACAAAC
Source organism: Sminthopsis crassicaudata (assembly GCF_048593235.1). NCBI lineage: Eukaryota > Metazoa > Chordata > Mammalia > Dasyuromorphia > Dasyuridae > Sminthopsis > Sminthopsis crassicaudata. Next base: position 681,683,767 of record NC_133617.1, read on the forward strand.
TAATTCCCTTATTGCAGAGCACCAGAAGACAACATTATTATCACTTTGTCTTTGCAAACTGGTCTTTACAATATTTTGTTTGAAGGTGACAAGATTTGATATAACACTATTACATCTTCTGAATCAAAGATTTAGTGAAACAGCCTATTGTAGTTCTGTGTTTAATATAAATAAAATTGTCTTTTTAATTGATCTTACATTGAATATCAGCTAAAACTAATCCCAGGGATCCCACCAGATTTATTACTCAACAAGTAACACAGAATGTGAATTAACTGATTTGAATTTACAACAATTGAAATTGAATATCCTATATGTCTTCACTGGAAAAAAAAAAAAAAACTTGTCTGACAGGGCAAATGTTAATCATGAGTATTATGTTTTTTGTTTGCTTGTTTGTTTGTTTTTTAATGAAACCTTAATTTCCCTTCCCTTATCTCTTTTCCTGAATTTACATCATAGAAACACACACATATAATAAGTTAACCATACAATTTTAAACATTCAACAAGAAAATGAAGGTAAGTCCAGTTGATGTTAGCTATGTATATTTTATGTCAACATTTTTATTAATGTTTCAACTTGAATATTAGAGATCTTGCAGTCTCCAAATGAATGAAAGAATGTCATGTGAGAGAGAAATGAACATCATTCTGTTTGGCAACAGAAGGTAAAAGGAGACTCAAATAATAGAATTTATGAGAAGATAGAATTTGTATAAATATTAGAAATAATATCATGACCAATCTAGTTTTCCAACAATGCATTTGACTTTCTTAAAAGTTAAGTGGATTCTACATAATCCCATCTAGGCATTTGAATAGGAATTTTATAATCTAAGCATGGATTGGACAATCTCTGCATTGCCATCCTACTCTAATATTTGATGATATTAAAAACTTGTGTATTTTTTCACATTGGGTAGGAAATCTGTTTCTATTTTTCTTTATGCAGTGAAAAAATATTCTGCCCACAGTTAGAACATAGAACCTAAATTCAGACTATTGTTGTGAGGAACAAATGAGATAGTATATATAAAGCACTTTTCAAAATACAAAGCACAACATAAATGCCACCTTGGCATTACATTATGGTCATTATGGTATTCATCATATAAATGGTCTTACTAGTACTTTTAATATGAATATCTGTAATATCAGTTCACATAAGTATTCCTTAGTTTCTCAGAATAGTTTATGGAATTTGTTTTTCATATTAGGAATTTAACTATTATCCAGAAAAAGATATTCTAATTCTTCACATTTTTCACTTCCTAAAATGGAATAGTAATGTGCTATGCATTTGATCTGCCATTTCTCAATCCATGGGAATCTCTTTTTCCTTACTGTTCTTTACTAATGCACATATTTACATGCCCATATACATATTTTACATTCATGTTTTTTGTACATATACAAACACACACTTGTATATATAACCACAAGTTAATATATATATATATATATATATATATATATATATATATATATATATAAATAATTGTATATGAATATAAGTTAAATACAATATATGTATACATGTCCAATAGTTTTTTGCTGCACAAAAAGAATCAGACTTTGAAGTAATGTACAATTAGTCTATGAAGGAAATCAAAAATGCAGGTGGACAAAAATAGAGGGATTGGGAATTCTGTGAAGTGGTTCATAGTCATCTATCAGAGTTCTTTCACTGGGTATAGCTGGTTCAATTCATTACTGCTCTATTGGAACTGATTTGGTTCATCTCATTGTTGAAGATGGCTACGTCCATCATAATTGATCATCATATAGTCTTGTTGTTGAAGTATATAATGATCTCCTGGACTGCACATTTCACTCAGCATCAGTTCATGTAAGTCTCTCCAGGCCTTTCTGAAATCATCCTGCTGGTCATTTCTTACAGAACAATAATATTCCATAATATTCATATACCACAATTTATTCAGCATTCTCCAATTGATGGGCATCCACTCAGTTTTCAGTTTCTGGCCACTACAAAGAGGGAAGCCACAAACATTCTTGCGCATACAGTCCCTTTCCCTTCTTTAAGATCTATTTGGGATACAAGCCTAGTAGTAGCACTGCTGGATCAAAGGGTATGCACAATTTAATAACTTTTTGAGCATAGTTCCAAATTGCTCTCCCGAATGGCTGGATGTTTTCACAATTCCACCAACAATGTATCAGTGTCCCTGTTTTCCCACATCCCCTCTAACATTCTGCATTATCTTTCCCTGTCATTCTAGCCAATCTGACAGGTGTGTACTGTTATCTCAGAGTGAACACAATGGCTAATGTGTGATTTTGCTTGATTATATTTAAATAAAATTAAGTTTTTCAGTATGAAGTGTGGGAATGGGTTAACTGAAAAAGTGAGTTTTGATAGAAATTTTTAAACAATAAAAAACTTAATAAAATATCAAAAATAAACCACTAGAAAGGTTTTGTGATTTTTTTAGTCATTTATTTACTCTTGAACTTCATTGGTTTATGAGTCATGTCAGGAGAGAAAAACCAGAAAAAAAGTGAAAAACCAGGGAGAGGAAAAAAAAAACAAAATAAAGAAGTGAACATAGCATATGTTGATTTATATTTAATCTCCATAGTTCTTTTTCTGTATGCAGATGGTATTTTCTATCCAGAGTCTATTGGTATTGCTTTGGATCAATGAACCACTGAGAACAGTCTTTTGGAGATGATCATTGGGTATTATTGCAGTTAATGTATAAAATGTATTTCAGATTCTATTTGTTTCACTTGGCACAAGTTCATGTAAGTCTTTCCAGGCCTTTCTAATATCAGTTTGTTTATCATTTTTTGTAAAGCAATACTATTCCATCATTTACAAAGATAATAACTATTTCAGCCATTACCAAATAGATGGGCATCTACTCATTTCCCAATTTTATGCCATCACAAAAGCTATGCTAATAACATTTTTGTACATGTGACAACTGTTCCCTTTTTTATGATTACCTTGGGATACAGACACAGCAATGGCATTTATAGGCCAAATGGTATATACAGTTTGGTTGCATCATTTCACAAATTTACCAACAATGCATTAGTTTCCCATCTTTCCCATGTCTCCTCCAACATTTTTCATTATCTGTTTCTGTCATATAATCCAATCTGAGAGATGTGAAACAATACCTCAGAGTTTTAGAATACATTTTCCTAATCTCTAATCAAGAGTAATTTAGAACCTTTTTATGTGACTTATAGATGGCTTTAATGTCGCCATCTGAAAATAATCTTTTCATACCATTTGACCATTCATCAATTGGGCAATGATTTGTATACTCTTAAAATTTACACAGTTCTTTATATAACAGCAATAAGACCTTTATCAGAAACATTGATTGTAAAGATTTTTTTCCCAGTTTTGGGTTTCCATTTTAATTTTGTTTCTGTTCTGTAAAAATCCTTTTTAATTCAAGGTGATCAAAGTTTTCCATTTTGCCCTTCATAATGTTCTCCAGTTCTTCTTTAGTCAAAAGTTCCTCCCTTCTTGAAAAATCGAATAGGTAAATTATTCCTTGCTTTCCCAATTTGTATCATCCTTTATGCCTAAATCATATAACCATTTTGACATTATTTTGGCATGGTGTATGAGATATAGTTCAATGCTGAATTACAGAAATATTATTTTCTAGTTTTCCCAGTAATTTTTGTCAAATAGTGAGTCATTATTCCAAAAGCTGCAATTTGGGAGTTTTGTCAAAGACTAGATTACTATAGAATTTCATTATTGTGTTGTGTGTATATGAATGTATTTAACTGATTCACCAATCTATTTCTCATCCAGTATCAAATGGTTTTGATGACTGCTGCTTTATAATATGGTTTTAGTTTTGGTATTGCTAAGCCACACTTCTTAGTATTTTTTCTTTCATTAAGTCCCTTGATAGCCTTTACCTTTTGTTCTTCCAGATTCATTTTTTATAATTACTTCTAGTTTTAGAAATTATTTTGGCAGTTTGATTTATATGGAACTGAATAATTAAGCCAATTTAGACAGAATTGTCATTTTTATTATATTAGCTCAACCTACCCATGAGCAATTGATATTTTTCCAATTGTTTAGATCCAATTATTTTATGTGTGTGAGAAGAGTTTTGTAATTGTGTTCATGTGGTTCTTGTATGCATCTTGGTGGATTGACACCCTAATATTTTATTTTGTCTACAGATGTTTAAAATTAAATTTCTTGTTCTATTTCTTCTTGCTAGGGTTTGTCAGTATGATATAGAAATTCTGATTATTTGAGTGGTGTTATTTTATATCCAGCAACTTTGCTAATGCTGTGAATTTTTTGAAGGGGATTTGGGATGATTTTCTAGTTTCTCTAAGTATATCATCATCATCTCTTCTGCAAGAGTGGTGGGTTTATTTATTTCTTAATTGCCTATTCTAATTCTTTAATATATTTTTCTTTTATTATTGATAAAGCCAACATTTCTAGTGCAATGTTGAAAAATAGTGGTAATAATGGCATCAGTGTTTAACTCTTGATTTTACTGAGAATGTGTCCACCTTCTCTCCATTACAAATATTGCTGGTTACTGATTTTAGGTAGATACTGCTTATTATTTTAAGGAGAGCTTTCTTTATCCCTATGCTCTTAATTTTTTTTTAAAGAATGAATGTTGTTTTTTGCCAAAAGCTTTGTCTTCATCTAATAAGATTATCATAAGATTTCTACTGGTTTTGTTATTGACATGATCCATTATGTTAATAGTTTCCCTGATATTGAACCTGCATTCCTGGCATAAATCCCATTTGAGCATAGTGTACTGTTCTAATAAATTGCTGTAATCTTTTTCCTAATTTCTTATTTAAATTGTTTGCATCAGTATTTATTAGAGAGATTGGTATGTAATTTTCTTTTACTATTTTGCTTTTCCTGATTTAGTTATCAGTACCATATTTGTGTCACAGAAGTAATTTGACAGAGCTCCTTCTTAACATATTTTTCCAATTATTATACATAGTGTTGCAATTAATTGTTTTTTAAATGTTTGGTAAAATTCACATGAATCAATTGGACTCTGGAAATGTTTTGTAGGGACTTCATTAATGATATGTTCAATATATTTTCCTAAAATTGACTTTTAAGTAATTTATTTCTTTTTCTTTTAGTCTAGGACATTAATATTTTTTGTAAGTATTTATTCATTTTGTTTAGATTGCCAGATTTGCTGCTATACATTTGGGTAAAATATATTCTAATTATTGTTCAATTTATTTTTCTTGATGATGAGCTCACTCTTTTCATTTTTGATAATGATGATTTGATTTTCTTTGCCTTCCTAATTGCATTAAACTTTGGTTTAGCTATGTTCTTGATAATTTTTATGAAATCAACTCTTAGTTTTATTTATTATTATCAATAGTTTTCTTACTTTTAATTTTATTGATCTCTCCTTTGAGTTTCAAAATTTATAATTAAATTGAGGTTTTAAAATTTGTTCTCTTTCTAGTTTTTTTTTAGTTGTGTGCCTAATTTTTTGATCTTTTCTTTATCTATTTTATTTATGTAGCTATTAAGAGACATAAAATTTCCTCTAAGAACTGCTTTGATTGCATTCCATAAGTTTTGGTGAATTGCTCATTATTGTCATTCTCTTGAATGAAATTATGGATTCTTTCTGTGATTTTTGTTTTACCCACTCATATTTAGAATATGATTATTTAATTTCCAATTCATTTTAGTCTAGTTTGCTGTCCCTTTTTTGAATATAATTTTATTGCATTTTGATCTGAAAAGGAAGAATTTCCTAATTCTGCCTTTCTGCATTTGATTGTGTACTTTTTATGCCTTAATAGGTAGTCAATTTTTGTGTAGGTGCCATGTACTCCTGAAAAAAACACATTTTTTTTAATTTAGTTTTCTCCAGAGGATTTTCATGACAAAGTTTTCAAGGATTTCATGTGTAATATTCTGGTTAGCTTTCTGGAGGGCCTTTGGACCAGCCTTGGTCTCAGCAGAATAAATACCATGAGAATAGTCAGGGATAAAGTCCAAAGTCTGTATTGTCTCCTTTACCATCTGGAGCTAGCTTTCTGGGGGACTTTCAGATGGACCTTGGTCTTCTTAATGGAGGAATGCAGGAGGCAGAAGAGTCACTGTGAGGCTGATCATTATGCAAACACTTTAGTATAGAATAATTATCCTATTATCCTTTGATAGCATATGAGCAAATTGCTGCTGCTATCAAAGCATGGGGCACCTTCCCAGGAAAACAAGATCGAGGGAAAGCTTTCACAAAAATAAAGTGTCCAGATGAACCCTTTGCTGATTCTGTGGGATTCTCAGAAAACTGTCATTATGAACTATTGGTGAAAATGCCACAAATGGAATAATAATAAAACAACATGTAGGGAAAATGCTAATGAGGTTTGTATAAGAATTATACTAGGACTATGGAAACATGGTCCTTTAGAGGATATCAGTAGATGCTGGGCCACAGTGGGAACAAATGCCTTTTATATCTAGGTTATGATGCAGAACATTGGAAGACAGAGTCCCTTTTGGCAAAGGACTTCCAGAGAGACTTGTCAATGCTTTCAATGTGGTAAAGTAGGGCATTTGAAAGCTCAATGTTGGCATAGAGAAAGAGTGAGAAGACAGGGTGAGAGATCAGAATGTAGAATGACTCAGGGAAACAAGAAACAGAGCCCAGCTTCAGATCCCCAGGCAAAAAAAAAAAAAAAAAAAAAAAAGCGGGTCATGATGGCAGCCAAAATTACACCCAAAGAGCTTTCAGATGTTCAGTATTCATATATGATCAATCAGCCAAAAAGCAATCTGAGGGAAAAAGGGATTACAATTGGGGAGAATACAGGTTTTATAACCCAACTGAAGGGCAGTGACCAGTGCATGCAGCTTCACTATAATCTCCAAATGAATTGGAGAGATCCAGAAAATGGTGAGTAGAAGGGACCAGATAGGTTAACAGATTGGGGGAGAGAGTTTGCTTGTATCTCTACAGATGGGAAAGGAATCATATGGATACCAATAAGCCATATTTGCCTTGTCCATTAGAGAGAGAAAGAAAAGGAGAAAAAAACCTCAAAACAAAGGAGAAGACCTAAGAAACATGTGACACTAAAAGAGCATATCTGATGAAACTGATGCAGGACTTCAAAACAAGCAATAAGTCATCAGCATTCTAATATACTACTAACAAAATCCAACAGAATTACAACGAGACATTCCATTTAAAGTAACTATCGATAGTATAAAATATTTAGGAATCTACCTGCCAAGGGGAAGTCAGTAACTATGAATAAAACTACAAAACACTTTCAACACAAATAAAGTCAGATCTAACCAATTGGAAAAAATATTGAGTACTCTTGGATAGGTCAAGCAAATATAATAATGACAATACTGAGCCTTAAGTATACATTTTCAAAGTTCCTGCCCTTTACACTTGTGAACCTCCCTAATTTCTTTCTTGTTTATTTTATAGTTTGCTTTGTTTGATTCTGAGAGGGAAGGTTGAAGTGCCTTATAAATATACTTTTGCTGTCTATTTCTTCCTGTAACTAGCTTAAAAACTTTTCTAGGAATTGAGCTGCTCTACCACTTGGTGCATACACATTTATCACCATTACTACTTCAGTGTTTACAATTCCTTTTATTAAGATATACTTTCCTCCCTTATCTCTTTTAGTAAGATCTATTTTTACTTTTGCTTTATCAAAAATCTACTTTAGCTGAACCATAATAAATTCTGTTCCTGTTTTTTACTTTTAGTTTGTATGTGTCTCTCTGTGTCAGATGTGTTTCTTGTAAATAAAATATTGTACAATTCTGTTTTTCAATTCATTCTGCACTTCATTTATGTTTTATGGGAGAGTTCATTCCATTCACATTCAGTTATGATTACCAGGTCTGTATTTCCTTCCATCCTATTTTCTCCCTTGTATATACTTTTATTTTCTTTCCACACTGTCCTAAGATGTATTTTCCACACCATCTAAAATTCTTATCTCCTAACACCTCTCCCCCTTCTCTTAGTAGTTTATTTTTACCCCTCCCCCAACCAGCACCTTATCTTCTATCATGCCTTCTCCCTTCTCTTACCTTTTTTGTCATTATTTCAGAATTTCCCTTGTCTTTACTTTCTCCTTCTCCTTCTTTATAGAATTGGATAAATTTCTCTATTAAATTCGATAATTTATTTCTTCTTAAAGTAAAAAAGTAATAATATCAAGCTTCAGCTAATGTCAACCTCCTCCTTTCTTTTCCTCAATTATAATACCTATTTTGTGCCTCTTCATGTGATATAATTTTCCCATTATACCTACCCTTTCCTCTTTTTCCAGTACATACCTTTTCCCACCCCTTAATGTCTTTTTATTTAATGTCATCATATCAGAGTCCATTCAAAACCATACACTCCATTTATATAATACCTCTCTCTGTCAGCCCTAGTGACCGATGCAATTCTCAATATTTATAGATATAATTTTTGCATCTAGGAATATAAACTGTTTACCATTTAAGTAATATATATTTCCCTATGTTTACCTTTCTATGCTTCTCTTGAGTTCTGTGTTTGTAGATTAAATTTTCTGTTTCATTTTTTCCCACAATATTAATGATTGAAAGTCTCTTACTTCATTGAATATCCATGTCCTCCCTTTACAGATGATGCTAAGTCTCATTGGATAGTTTTTTGCTTTTAAAATTAGTTCCTTTAAATTCCAGAATATGGTATTCTAAGCTGTTTGATACTTTATTATAGAAGTTGTTAGATCCTGGGTAATCATGACTGTTGCTCCTTGATATTGGAATTTTTTCATCTGGCATCTTTTAGTATTTTTTTTCCTTTAGGTTGTAGTTTTGGGGTTTCACAACAATGTTCCTTGGGGTTTTCCTTCTGTGATCTCCTTCTGAGGGTGATTGATGGCTTCTTTCAATGAGTATTTCTTCCTCTGTTTCTGAAATATTGAGGAATTTTTCCTTAATGATCTTTTAAAGAATGTTGTCCAGGCTCTTTTTTTGTTATGGTCTTCAGATAGGCCGATAATTTTTAAGTTGCTTCTTCTGGATCTATTTTCCAGGTCAACTGTTTTCCAACAATATATGCCACATTTTCTTTCATTTTTTTCTCTCTTTTTAGTTTGGTTGCTTGATTCTTGCTGTCTCACAGAGTCATTAGATTCTATTTGCCCTGTTCTGGTTTTTGAAATATGATTTACCTGTTAGATTTTTAATCTCTTTTCCCATTTGATTAATTCTACTTTTTAAGGAATTGTTTACTTCCTTTTTGAAGCTGTTAACTCTCTCATGCATTTCACTCATTTTCTTTTACCTTTATTATTTGCCTTTTTAAAGTCTTTTATGAGCACTTCCAAGAAGGTTCTTTGGGCTTGAGATAAATTCATAAAATTCTTTGAGATATCCTCTTTGGATATTTTGTCCTTGTATGAATTGATATTTTTGTCTTCCCTGACACCATATTAGCTTTCTTTGGCTAAGATTCTTTCCTGTTTCTTGCTCATTAAGTTTAATTTATTAGTTAAAAATGAAATAAAATTTCTCCTTTAGTCCCATTTCAGAAGGCAAATTATGGAAAACCAGGCTTTTTTTCTGAAAAAAGCAAGCAAAGGTAGGCCCCTACAAACCCAAGGGGATTCTGTTCTTAAAGACAAGGCTCAGAGCTTTACAGGAAGTCTGATCTGGGCTGAACATCTCAGTGAGACTGACTTTTCTTCAAATTTTTCCAGTTTATCTTGAGCTGGAGAATGATTTCATTCCATCAGACTCTGCTCAGAGGTTGAGTTTCATGTGGTTTTGAAAGAAAGTGGGATAGCTTGGATAGCTTCCTGGTTTTATTCTGACATCTTGGCTCCACCTATGGAAGGATAATAATCCAGGAGAAAATAAATTTTAAAAATTAAGAAATTTGGGAGGGAACACCAACCAACAGGGCAGTATTTTAATATTTCAATTAAATTTAATTTATTAATTAAAAATGAAATCAAATTTCTCATCTTAACATACAATAATCCCTGTTCAGTTATAAATATAGGAATATATTAAAATGTTTATGTTTGTTAGTGATTTTTAAGATATCAATAAGATTATAATTATTTTACATTATTTTATGAAAATGATATTTCAAGCAGAACTGTCAATCATGGATAAGTTGTTATCTATATAAAAAGGTAAAATACTCACTCTACCAAGATTATATACATATAGAGTACTAGGAATATTTGAAAATTAGTGGATGTTCTTTCAGAACTTACACTCAATCTAAAATACATTCCTAGAAGTCTTCATTTCAAATTGTCTAGTTGTTTTACTTTATTTTTGTCATATTTGTCTTTATTTATATAAATTTATATAAATAACAATTTACTTATTTATTTCTTCATTTCTTTAAAGCATTAATAAGCTTTAACATGTGATCAAATGGCTAGATTTCAAGAGTCAATAATGGAAGACAATGATCATATAATAAAAGAAGTTTGGAATGAATTTATGGTTTTCTGATAAAGTGGAAAAATCAATGAGTATATTTAAGGACTATTTAACATTAAGTCATTGTTCTCATGATTTTGAATAATAGATTACTTATTTTGCAAAAACTCTATAATTCAGATAACAGTCTATGTTAATGCATTAAAATATATTACACAAATATGATTGTAGTGTCATAATGCTATTTCAGCAACTCTATTCATTTAACAATTATTTCTGTAAAATTGCCTCAATTTCTCATGGGCTTTACTTTTGGCTTCTACAAGGGGAAATCCATTCAATTATATTAACATTTATTTATTTAACAAAAGCATTCATGGAAATGCTATTATATGCCAATGTGTTGTGCTAGGTATCATGTGTAATATAAAGATGTAAAGTACCCAGTGCATGATCTTAGGAATCTAGCAGGTCAATATGAAGATAATGTACTAGACAATTATAGATAAGATGGAATGTGAAAGGATATGTGAGATAGGTGCAACAGAATTTCAAAGAACAAATTAGAACTGGGAGACCATGGAAATCTTTGTAGAAAAGATGATAATTTAGCTGTGTCTTTATGTTTGAGCAAACTTAGGACACAAAAAAAAATTAGATGCAAAAGTAACCAATGTAAGAAATGCAATGTAAGGAAACTCAGAACATATCTGGGAAATGACAGGCTGCTTCATTTGGCTGTAAACATGGAGCACATGAAAGAGAAAAATAGTAGTTAGGATGAAAAATTTAGGGTTATTAAGATCACAAAAGATTTTGAATGAAAAGAGAATAATATTAGGCTCATGTTTATTAGTATGACCAGAACTTATCTAATGTCTTAAAGGCATTTTATGTTTAATAAATACTTGTTTTCTTATATTTTTAGACAAAGAGAAGCACCCATGACATGAAAATATTAAATTGCATTTCAATAACCTTTAAAGGATTTCTGCATTAAACTACAAACTTCTATTGTTTGCAACTTTTTTGAAGTATGTATTAAATTTGGCATATGATTACCAATATTATCATGTTTATCTTTTCCAGTTTCTTTTTTCTTTTTTTAAATTTTTTGAATTTTTAAATTTTTATTTATTATTATTATTATTATTATTTTTATCTTTTCCAGTTTCAAAGATTCCTTCAGCTCTTGTTCAATGCATTTTTCTTCATATTGACGATGTGTGCTCAAATGTGCTTATGAAGTATGTGTGCCACATGTAGCCTTTTGTATTCATACTTTGATATAATAAGCCTGATTAGGACATACTGTATCTTCACTCCAATAAAGTGATGTCATCACAAAAGACAATCAACTAATTATATATTTTTTAAAAGCATTTCATCCTTTAAAAAACATTTCTCCCATCATACTCATCTTCTCTGTTTTGAATAAGAAGAAGCTAAGTTACAGAGAAAGTAAGGATAGTATCTTAGGTCCTATTATAAGTAAACTATATCTTACTCTAAAGCTGAATGATTCACTTCTACTGATTTCATCATTCTGCCACACTTATCCATAAGATAAATAAAATTATTCTGGCAGTAATCAGGAAGTAGACTAAAAAAATAACGAGAATAATTTGGATAGAAATATATTGCCAAGACTTCATAGAGATAGAGACCAGGCCAGTAGTCAATAGTAACAGGAAAAAGTTTCCCATGTATAAGATTGCAGTAATAAAATCACAGGGACTCTAGAGTTAATTGCATCTGAGGGTAACGGAAAGGAAGGAATAAAAGATGATTCTTAGTACTCCAACTGTAATAATTGTGAAAAAGAATTGGTTTTAGGGAAAGATGATAAGTTTATTTTTAGGATATATTCAGATAAAAATGTTAGGAGGTTGTGCACATGAAAGTGTTCATTAGGCATATAGAAATATGAGAGCATTAAAAAAAGTTCAAAACTTTCAGATATAGATTTCTGGTGGCCCATACAAAATTACCCCACATTGGCCACACTCTTAATTTGTCATTTCCACATATCTGAATGCCCATTTCTTGAAGGTTTTACTTTTGTATATATCCCCAGTATATAGCACAGTGCTAGGCTTAGAGTAAATGATAAATAAATTTCCATTCATTCAGTACATTATTTTGCATTTTAAAAAATTTTAAAAATGCCCACATAGTAATATTTTATTAGGGATAAATGAAGATTGAAATGAATAGGCTCAGAGTACATGCAGATAATAATTTTAAAACTCCAGTTTACATATTAGGATCCATACATATTTTCCCAAAACAACTTCTTCCTTTGTCAATCTCACCCTGTGGATAGTTTTTCGATTCTTGGGCCTCTTGAAGATGAAAATGTAAGCTTTTTTCTTTAATTAGGAAATGTATACACCACATAGAAGACTTTTAATATTTTACATGTTAATATTTTAAAAGGGATTACAAATTATTATTCCTTTCCTCCTTTGATATGCAGTATGTTTAACTTTTACTTTATTTTGAAGGCATTATGAAGAGGTGAGAAAATAAACACAAAGTAGACTGATGAACTTTGAAAAAGACATTTTTTAAAAAAACTATTTGTTCTAGTCAGAATACTTGTAGAAAATATCTTATTAATTTAATATCTAGTGTAATAACACGCTTAGTGAAATTCTATAGCAGTGGGCCTTTTTGTTACATTGCCTACCAGTAAGAATGTGGTGATCTTCTTGCGATAATTTGAAGCATGGGGTAGTGCCAAGATGGAGGAGAAAATACATGTCTTTGTCAGAATTGACAGAATTGTCAGATAAGGGAATAAAATATCTAATTGTGGAAGTCTGAGTTATGTAAGAAAATCAATTCTCTCTTCCAAGACCCTATACTATAATAGGATACATTTTATAAGCCACAAAGTTTTTACATAGATGAATTTATATTTAGAAGCATTATATTATTTAATATTGTCAATTATTTGGAATGATCTGTGAAGTTACAAATATTAAAAATTTCCTACGATAATATTTTATAATCCTGAGGGATTTTATAATTACAAAATATCAGAATGAATATGATTTGAATCACATTTACAAAGAAATATAACCATGACCAATATTATAATTAAATTTCTGCATATTTTCCACTTCTCTCCTTGCTTGAAAAATAAAGTATATATATATATAGATATATCCTTTTATTATATAACTCATTTGACATATTCACTTTAACAGGTAAAATTGTGTCCATTTTTAAGTACTTAGTAATGGTGGCAAATTTCTATTAATTTCATTTAGGAAACACAAGCATTTGCTGGGAGTACAGAGTACCTATCTCTACTTAAAAGCTTCAAGAACTAACATGTTTTCAGTTTTTTAAAAAATTGATAAACATATATTTTCTCTCCTTTCCCAACCTTAACCCTGGGAAAGTAAAATCACTTCTTCTCTGTAACAAATACATACTCACAATCAAGTAAGGCATTTCCACATTTGCCATTTTCAAACAGACTTGTTGCATTATGCACACAAAGTCCATTTCCTTACTATCAGAAGGTGGAAATAGTTGGAAATCCTTGATCCTTTGCAATTCTAGCTAATCAATGCTATTGTTCAGATTTCTTAAGTCTTTCAAAATTGTTCATTTTAGTTGAATAGAAGAACAAAAAAACTAAACTAAACAAAACAAAACAAGCAAAAAGCCTTAGAAATTATCTTAAAAGTCAATGAGAGCAGAATGAACTTTAAATAATAAGAAACTAGGCTCATTGTAGAAGAGATGAATGATTTCAGTCAAAATTAGATTAATTTCATATTTTCCAATGAAGAAGCCTTTTGTTTCTTTGTGCCAGAATAAATTGCTCATATTTTCAATAATAAAGGGAAGCAATGAAAAGATTCATTTAGATCATTTTTTCTAGTGATTTTAAACAAAAAGGAAATGCAAGCCCTTTCAATTTATTCAACTGTAACATAATCCAATGGTGCTGGTGAGATTCAATTATATAATGGCTTAATTGAAAGTAAATTAAACAAGAATATGTATAAGCTCTTCATACTGGATGAGATTTTAAATTATTCTAGTAATAGACAGTCCTGGTTTGAAATTATGACTTTTATTATGGTGGCATTTAGTTTTCAGGATAATCAATATGAACTTCACAAATATTTAGGTGCTATTTTAGGTCCTATTGGAAAGAAAAAAAAAAGTAGTGCTACACACTAATTGAGGAAGAAAAGAAGAAAAACGAGCAAAATATTATTTTTCCTAAGGTTTTTTTTTTTTAATGGTGGAATACAAATTCTTCAAGGAATTCAGGACATTTAGCCTGAAACATGAAAGACATGAAATGTTGATGGATGAGAGGATAGTATTTGTATTTAAATATTTGAATTGCTATTATAGAAATGAGGGACCAGATTTGTTTTGTATTATCACACATAGCAGAAGAAGATTGAGAAGGAGAGGGAGAGGGAGAGGCAAAAGGAGTGGAGAGAAGGGGTCAAGGGAGAGCTTGAAAAGGGGAAACAGAGGGAGAGAGAGAGAATGAAAAGGAGCTAGAGAGAAAGGGAGGGAAGGAGGAATAAAGGGAAAGACTCAATTATTTATTATATTTACTTTTTATCTGGCCATGTGATTGGTAAATCCACCACTGGAATTCCTCCATTAAAATTTAAAAAAAAGAAAAAAAATTCAAATCCTAAAAGACATCGCTCTTGGCAAATTGCTTTTCCATCAAGACACCAGGCAAATATATTTTTCTACCTTTTACTTGTTCAGAGATTTCAGTAGAATCTGACACTCTGTGATTATATTTATGATTTTGTTTGTTTGTTTTCCAGATGCTGGAGTGATCTTCTTCAGGTCACTTTACAAAGGAACCAAGGGACACAAACAGATATAAGTGAGTTTCTCAAAGTCACAGAGATATTAAGTGCCTGAATTTAAGAAGACTCACAATCCTGACTCTAGTTACAGCATTCTATCCACTCTACCACCTACTTATCACAAAGGTATTGGAGTGGTTTGCATTTTATTTCTCTTCTTCTCTTTCATTTAACTTTTATTGTGTTGAATACAGGGATTATTTTTCTGTTGGCTTCTTTTCGTATTCCTCATAGGTGTCTGGCATGTAGTAAATCTTTTAAAAAATGTTCTTTCCATCTATCTCTGTCTCTGTCTCTCCCTCTTTCTATCACTGTCTCTCTATCTCTCTGTTCTCACTTTTTTTGTTGTTTGCTTTCAGTTTGTTTTATTTCTAATTTTTTTTTTACCTTTTTGACCTGATTTTGCTTGTGCAGCATGATACTTATAGAAATATTTACAGAAGAATTAAACAGGTTTAATTACACATGTTTATTGGATTACTTGCATTCTAGGTGAGGGGATGGGGGAAAGGGAGGGGAAAAATTTGGAACACAAGATTTTGCAAGGGCAAATGTTGAAAATTGTCCATGAATACATTTTTAAATAAAAAAGCTTTAATAAAAATAAATTAAAAAAAGGAAAATCTGCATTCCAATCTTTTCTGTTACATACTACCTGTAAGATCATTTTTTCTCATATGTAAATGAGGATAATAATGGGGCCTAACTTTCAGAGTTATTGTAAGGCTTAAATGAGATAATAATTGTAAAGTCTATTGTCTGTATCCTAGTAAATGTTTGTTTTCTTCCCAATTTTTCCTTTTTGATTTTTAAAATTGACTTGAGGTCAGAAATAGGAGAGACTTGGATTGTTATCATACCAGAATCTTAATAAATGCATGTTGACTTGATTTGATTGAATAAATAAGAACATAGCAACAATAACAACAAACAGCAACAAACAATAAATTCCTTTTGGAAAATGACCAATACAAAAGTGGAAGTGGAAAAGTAGGAACACTACTTCATTGTTCATCGAGTTGTAAACCAGTGAAATCATCTGAAGAACAACTTAGAACTCTGTCTAAAAGACCATAAAACTAGGCATATCTTTTGACTCAGAAATACCCCTAATATATCTAGAGATAAAAGAAAAAAGAATAGGGATATATATGTGTGTATATGGACATATGTGTATATGTATGGGCATAGCACAAGGAATTGAAAGGATGTGCATCAATTAGGGAATGACTAAATAAATTTTGTTATATGATGGTGAGAGAATATTATTGTACTTTAATAAATGATGGACAGTGTGTTTTCAGAAGTCCCTGTAAAGACTTAGGTGATGATGCAGAATGAAATAAGCTGAATCGTGACATCTTTGTACACAATAACAATATTGTAATGATTATCAACTATGAAAAACTTAGATGTTCTGATTGATACAGTGAACTAAACAACTCAGAAAGGATTGAAGTATGTTTTTTTCACTTAATTTTTCTTGCTTTTCCCTCCCAAAGTAGCACATTGGAAATATGTTTTAGCATATGGAAATATGCTTTACATGATTTGATATGTATAATTGATATTATATTGATTTCATTCTCAATGGGTGAGGGACTGGATGGGAAATGACAATATGGAACATAAAATAAATATTTTTAAAATTAATTATTTTAACTCATCAAATTATGGACTAATGAATATTATAAAATATATGAAAGAACCTTGTTATGACTTTTCAAAGTAGGGAAGAAAAGAACCAACACTAAAGTAGAAGAGTTGTTATTCTAAGCCTTGTAGGAAAATATAAAGAAAAGGTCACAAGGACAAAAAAAACCAAACAAACAAAAAACAAAAACAAAAACAAAAAACATCTTAAGACTGGTATAGTATAGTAATTGAGCCTTTTGTTTTTCCTCTATAAATTCAAGAAA
The DNA here is from genome assembly GCF_048593235.1 of Sminthopsis crassicaudata. NCBI lineage: Eukaryota > Metazoa > Chordata > Mammalia > Dasyuromorphia > Dasyuridae > Sminthopsis > Sminthopsis crassicaudata. The sequence continues at coordinate 681,700,997 of NC_133617.1, forward strand.
CTGAGAGAAACAAAACTCATTACGTGCTTGTGAAATAAGTATATGCATTTCTCCTTCCCTACCCAGTGAGCAAACAAGTCATATGATATCTATTATACATTTGAAATAATGAAAAATATATTGCAAATTTTTCTGTGTTGCAAAAAGCCAGAAAAATTGAATAAAAAATTATATTTTAATTTGCACTCAATTCATCCTTTGTCTCTGGAGGTAGAGAGTAATGTTAATCACTAGTGCTTCCAAATTGTCTTATATCATCACACAGAGTACCTAAATATATCACACTTAATCCTCTTTACAATATTATTGTTACTATGTACAGTGAACTCCTGTTTTTGCTCATCTCATTTTGTTCTGTTCATATAGTTCTTATCAGGTTTACATTTTTTTCTGAAACTGTACTTCTTAGAATAATGTCCCATTAAAACCATAAATCACAACTTGTTCACTCATTATCAAAGATTCCCCAACATTCCATCAATATATAATTCTTTGCTACCACATATAGAGTTGCTAAAATATTTTTGTACATATAAAGCCTTTTTCTTTTCTTTTGCACATTTTTGGTATATGGACACAGTAGTGGCTATTTTTGATAAAAGGAAATACATAATTTTATAGCCATTTGGTAATAGTTCCAAATTGTTCTTTAAAATGTTTGGACAAGTTCTCAACTCCAGGACTGGGCTCTATACTACTATTTGGATTTGAAAAGTAACTGTGATATAATAAAATTTAGGAATTCCATTTAAAATAACTGTAGACAAGATAAAATGCTTGGAGGTCTACTTGCCAAGACACATACAAGAAGTTTATGGAAGATGGCTGCATGGAGGCAGACAGCTGCTTGAGCTTCACATTTTCTCTCAGGACTTACTTCATGACAAGCCTCAGAGTTAATGCTTGACCAGAAAAGAAACCCACAAATAATCACACACAGAAGATATCCTAGAAAATCGCCAGAGAAGGTCTGTGTTTGTTTAGGGTTGGGCCGAATAGACTGGGCACAGATTGAGGGCAGGCAAGCCAGAAAGAAACAGGCAGCTCACACAGCTCAGACCAGAGGGGGGAGGAGTATGATCTCTGCCATTTCTAAAAAAAGACTTTTACCCTAGTGTGGATATTCCATCTTGGCAGCAATCCAGGAGCAGCAGAGAAGGTGTAATTACCAGAGGTGAAGAATAAAACCCCAGAAAGCTAGCATCTCTCAGTTCCAACTACCCCCACCCCACCCGGAGTGACTCAGCACATTCTCAGAGCCTCAAAGCACAGACACAGCATAGCCATTACTGTCCTGTTAGTGCCTTGCTGCTGTCTCCTGCAGTCTGTAGAGAAAGCTCAAAACACCATCCAACCCCATCGCCCCCCAGAAAGAGACCAATTGTTTCTCTTGTCAAGTTGTTTTCTATGAGTCCCACTCTGACAAAATGAACAAAAAATTTAAAAGGGCTCTAACCATTGACAGCTTCTGTATGGAGAGAGAGCAGACTTTAAATACTGAGGACACTAAAAGCAGATTGTCTCCAGAGGAATCCCCTAAAGGGGATATGAGCTGCTCCTCAATACAAAAGGCTTTCACAAGAGAGCTAGAAGAGGAATGGGAAAAGGAAAGGGAAGCTTGGCAAGTGAGCCTGGAGAAGTCATTACACGCATTTAAAGACAGAATGGATAAAGAAAAAAAATCACTGAGAAATAAAATTAGTGAGCTGGAAAAAGAAAACAGCTCTCTAAAAAATAAAATGGATGAAATGGAAAAAAAATTCCATAGAAGAAAAAAACTCACTTAAAAACACAATTAGACAATTACAAAAAGATATAAAAAAGTCAGTGAAGAAAATATATCATTGAAAATTAGACTCGAACAAGTAGAAATGAATGACTCAAGGAGAAACAAAGAAGTAGTCAAGAAAAACCAGAAAAAGAAAAGAACTGAAAAGAATGTCAAGTACCTTATTGGAAAGACAACAGACCTGGAAAACAGATCCAGGAGAGAAAATTTGAGAATAATCAGACTCCCTGAAAAAATGTGAGGAAAAAAGGAGCCTGGACACTATTTTCCAGGAAATTGTCAAAGAGAACTGCCTAGATGTTTTGGAAACAGAGGGTAAAATAGACATTGAAAAAATTAATCGTTCACCTACTGAAAAGGACCCTAAAATCAAACCACCGCCTAGAAATATAGTGGCCAAGTTCAAGAACCATCAGACGAAGGAAAATATACTGGAACCTGCTGGAAAAAAGCAATTCAGATATGGAGGAGACACAATAAGGATAACCCAGGATCTAGCAGCGTCCACAATAAAAGAACGAAGGGCCTGGAACATGATATTCCCAAAGGCTAAGGAACTTGGTATGCAGCCAAGAATAACTTACCCAGCAAAAATGAGCATCATTTTCCAGGGAAGAAGATGGACATTTAACAAAATAAATGAAATCCATCTATTATTGATGAAAAAAATCGGATCTACACAAAATGTTTGATCTTCAAATATAGAACTCAAGAGATTTCTAAAAAAGTAAAAAGAAATCTTGAAAACTATATTTCTGCCATAAAGATATGTAAAGAACACATGTATAATTTGTCCTAGAAACTAGAAGTGGATAAGAAATTATATCATAAAAAAGGGTAAAGTGATGGTACTACATCTCATGAAGAAGCAAAGGGAACCTATTATATCTGAGAGAAAGAAAGAAGGGAGATGAACATAGTGTGTAGCAAGCAATAGACATATTCGATTTATGGTGAAACTTCTTCCACTTCATTGAAAAGTGAGAGGGAAGAAGTAAGCTAAGGGGAAGGGAATATAGAAATTGTGAGGAAAAGGGGTAAAATAGGAAGAGGAACTTTAATGTGGGGGAAGAATACTAAAAAGGGAGGGCTGTGAAAAGCAAGTGGTGTTCACAAGTTTAATACTGGGTAGGGGGGGTAAGAGGGAAGGAAAGGAGAAAAGTATAAGCAGGGGTTAACAGGATGGCAAGAAATATAGAATTAGTCATTCTAACCATAAATGTGAATGGGATAAACACCCTCATAAAGAGGAAGCAGTTAGCAGACTGGATTAAAAGTCAGAATCCTACTATATGTTGGTTAAAGGAAACACACCTGAAACAGGATGATACATTCAAAATAAAAGTAAATGGGTGGAGCAGAATCTACTATGCTTCAGTTGAAGCCCAAAAAGCAGGGGTAGCCATCCTCATCTCAGATCAAGCAAAAACAAAAATTGATCTAATTAAAAGAGATAAGGAAGGGTATTATATCCTGCTAAAGGATAGCATAAATAATGAAGCAGTATCAATATTAAACATATATACACCAAGTGGGGCAGCATCTAAATTCTTAAAAGAGAAATTAAGAGAGCTGCAAAAAGAAATAGATAGCAAAATTATAATAGTAGGAGATCTCAACTTTGCACTCTCAGAATTAGATAAATCAAACCACAAAATAAATAAGAAAGAAGTCAAAGAGGTAAATAGAATACTAGAAAAGTTTGATATGATAGATCTTTGGTGAAAGCTAAATGGAGACACAAAGGAGTATACTTTCTTCTCAGCAGTTTATGGAACCTATACAAAAATTGATTATATACTAGGACATAAAACTTCAAAATCAAATGTAGTAAGGCAAAAATAGTAAATGCATCCTTTTCAGACCACAATGCAATTAAAATTACATTTAATAAAAAGCCAAGGGAAAGTAGACCAAAAAATAAATGGAAACTAAATAATCTTATACTAAAGAATGATTGGGTTAAACAGCAAATCATAGACATAATAATTTCACCAAAGAAAATGACAAAAATGAGACATCATACCACAATGTGTGGGATACAGCCAAAGCAGTAATAAGGGGAAGTTTTATATCTTTAGAGGCCTACTTACATAAAATAGAGAAAGAAAGGGTCAACGAATTTGGTTTACAACTAAAATTGCTAGAAAAGGAACAAATTAAAAACCCTCAGACAAACATGAAACTTGAAATTCTAAAAATAAAAGGTGAGATTAATAAAATTGAAAGTAAAAAAATAAATACATAGATATATGTATATATATATATATATATGGATATGGATATATATATATATATATATATATATATATATATATATATATATATATATGGAATTAATTAATAAAACTAAGAGTTGGTTCTATGAAAAAACCAACAAAATAGACAAACCCTTAGTATACCTGATTAAAAAAAGAGAAAAAGCAAATTGTTAGTCTTGAAAATGAAAAGGGAGAACTCACCACTAATGAAGAGGAAATTAGCACAATAGATAGGAGCTACTTTGCTCAACTTTATGCCAATAAATTCATTAACTTAAATGAAATGGAAGAATACCTTCAATAACATAGCTTGCCCAGATTAACAGAGGAAGAAGTAAGTAGTCTAAATAGCCCCATTTAAGAAAAAGAACTAGCTATTAACCAACTCCCTAAGAAAAAAATCCCTAGGACCAGATGGATTTACATGTGAATTCTACCAAACATTTAAAGAACAACTAACTCCAATGCTATGTAAACTATTTGAAAAAATAGGGATTGAAGGAGTCCTATCAAATTCCTTTTATGACACAGACATGGTACTGATACCTAAACCAGGTAGATTGAAAAATGAGAAAGAAAACTATAGAACAATTTCCTTAATGAATATTGATGCTAAAATCTTAAATAAGATATTAGCAAATAGAATTCAGAAAATCATCCCCAGGATAATACACTATGACCAAGTGGGATTTATACCAAGAATGCAGGGCTGGTTTAATATTAGGAAAACTATTAGTATAATTGACCATATTAATAATCAAATTAATAAAAACCATATGATCATCTCAATTGATGCAGAAAAAGCATTTGATAAAATCCAACATCCATTCCTACTAAAAACGCTTGAGAGTATAGGAATAAATGGACTATTCCTTAAAATAATAAGGAGCATATATCAGTAAACATCATATGTAATGGCGATAAACTGGAACCTTTCCCTGTAAGATCAGGATTGAAAACAGGTTGCCCACTATCACCATTACTATTTAATATAGTACTAGAAACAGCAATAACAGCCGAGAAAGAGATTCAAGGAATTAGAGTAGGAAATGAGGAAATCAAACTATCACTCTTTGCAGATGACATGATGGTATACTTAGAGAATCCCAAAAGACTCTGCTAAAAAGCTAGTAGAAATAATTCAGAACTTTAGCAAAGTTGCAGGATACAAAAAAAGTAGGAATTTATGCTAAAGAAGAAGCAAATATTCTCTAGCATTATGAAAGGCAAAATGTGCAATTTTAAATTTGTTAAATTAAAAAAAAGTTTCTGCACAAACAAAACAGAAACAAAATTAAAAGGGAAATACAAAGCTTGGGAAAAACAGCCATTTTTTTCTGGTAAAGGTCTCATTTCTAAAATATATAAAGAACTGTTTCAAATTTTACAAGGATATAAGTCATTCCCCAATTGAGATCAAAGATTATAAATAGACAATTTTCATATGACAAAATTAAAGCCATTTATGGTCATCTGAAAAAATATTCTAAATCACTATTGATTACAGAAATGCAAATTAAAATAACTCTGATGTACCACCCGACATACTTCATACTGACTGAGATTATAGGAAAAGGTAAAATAAATGTTGGAGAAGATGTGAGGAAATTGTGATACTACTGCATTGTTGTTGGAGTTGTGAAATGATCCAATCATTCTAGGGACTTATGCAGAAATGTAATAAAAGGGTAAATCCTTAGACCCAGCTATGGCACTGCTATATCCCAAATAAATTATAAAGAAGGGGAAAGTACTCACATATGCAATAATGTTTGTAGCAGCTCATTTTTTGGTTGCAAAGACTTGTAAAATGAATAGATGCCTATCAATTAGGGAATCGCTGAATAAGTTATGGTATGTGAAGATAATGGAATAATCTTGTTCTGTAAAAGTGGTGAATAAACAAGCTGAGTTTAAAAAGGCCTGGAAAGACATACAAAATTACGTTGAGCAAAACAAACAGAGCCAGGGATACCTTGTGACTGTAACAGCAGGAATGTGCAGTCATCAACTATGAAAGGCTTGCTTCTTTTCTCAGTGCTTCATTGATCCAAATCAATAGCAACAGACATTGGACAGAAAATGTCATTTGCATCCAGAGAAACAACTATGGAGATTGAATCTAAATCAACGCATGCTATGTTTACTTCTTTTTTTCTGCTATTTTTTCCTCTCTTGTGCTTACTTGCCCAAAATATATTTTAAAAGTTGCAAAAATAAAATGTATATATATCATCTCCTTAAGATTAAAAAAAAACACACACAAGTAGAGGATACAAAAAATATGTCCCTGGAAGCTAGATATTGTGATTTAGCCAAGAATGCCAAAGATAGTAAATATTAGAAATTGAGTTTAAAGCTAAATCTTTCATAGTCTAACTTGCCCTAATATCAACCTTTCTCTACTTTACCATAACTTGATTAGGAGACATGGATAGAAATTGGAACTGTGAGTTTAATGATATAGTGAATTCAAAAAAATAAAAGTTAGAAAACTCTTTTTGTCTATTTATTATAGTGCGCCGTAAATCTCCTTGATATTATTCTTTGCATTTATGCCCTTTGTTCTATCACTGTTCATATTCTTTGGGAGATTGGTTTCACAGTCATTCCCATATGTAGAGGATTTACTAAGCACTAGATTACTATAGTCATTCACATTTGAGTCTCGTGAACCTAACCTATTCCACTGATCATGGACCATATCAAATGGTTTTGAAGACTGCTGCTTTATAACATAGTTTCAAGACTATTATAGCTAGGTCACTTTAATTTTCATTTTTCATTAATTTACTTGAAATTTTTGAATTTTTCTTCTTCCATATAAATTTTGTTATTATTTTTCTAGCTTTGTAAAGTAATTTATTGACAGTTTGATTGGTATTCCACTGAATAAGTAAATTAATTTAGGTAGAATTTTCACATTTATTACATTAGTTAAGTCTACAAATGAGCATTTGGTATTTTTCCAATTGTTTAGATTTACCTTTGTGTGGAAAATGTTTTGTATTGTATTCATATAGTTCTTGGCTTTATCTTGGCAGGTAGATTCATAAATATTTTATATTATTAACAGTTATTTTAAGTGGAATTTCCTTTTTTTATCTCTTGTAAGTGGATGTTGATGGTAACATATAGAAATGTTGATGATTTATGTGTATATATTTTCTATCCTACAAGTTTGCTAAAGTTATTAATTTTTTTCTAGTAGCTTTTTAGTTGATTTTCTAGGATTTTCTAAGTATACCATCATATTATCTGCAAAGAATGATAGTTTTGTTTCTGCCTTACATATTCTAATTCCTTTAATTTGTTTTTCTTCTCTTACTAATAAAGCTAACATTTCTAATACAATCTTGAATAGTAATGGTGATAGTGGGCAATCTTGTTTCACCCCTGATCTTATTAGAAATGTTTAGTTTATCCTCATTACATAAGATGCTTGCTGATGGTTTTAGATAGATGTTACTGATTATTTTAATGAAAACTTTATTCACATGTTCTCTAGTGTTTTTTATATGCATGGGAATCATATTTGTCAAATAACTTTTCTGCACCTATTGAGTTAATAATATGGTTGCTGTTAGTTTATCATTGATATAGTTGATTATGCTAGTAGCATCCCAATTATTGAACTAACACTACACATCCTGATATCCTATTTTACTTGATTATAATAAACCTGGTGATTACTTGCTATAATATCTTTGGTAATATTTTACTTAATGTTTTTGCATCAGTATTAATTAGGGAAATTGGTCTTTATTTTTTTCTCTATTACCTTATCTGATTTAAGTATAAGCACCATATCTGCATTATAAAATGAATTTGGTAGGACTACTTTCCCTAATTTTCCAAATACTTTCCATAGTATTGGAATTAATTGTTCTTTAAATGTTTGGTACAATCCACATGTAAACCCCCCTGGCTATGGAGACTTTTTCTTAAGGAGTTGATTGTTCAATTTCTTTTTTTTCTGAAATGGGATTGTTTAAGTAATTTATTTCCTCTATTAATCTGGGCAATCTATATTTTTGTAAGCATATATACATTTTACTTAGATTATCACATTTATTGGCATACAGTTGGGGAAAATAGCTCCTAATTATTACTCCAGTTTCCTCTTCACTGGTGCTAAATTTACCTTTTCATTTTGATACTAGCAATTTGATTTTCTTTCCTTTTTCTAATCAAACTCTATTTTTTTTCATAAAACCAACTCTTACATTTGTTTATGAGTTAAATAGTTTTCTTCCTTTCAATTTCACTAACTATCCATTGTGCCACCTAACCTGTCCTTAATTGTGTTTTTTAATTGCTCTTTTTCTAGCTTTTTTGTTGTTTACCCTATTAGTTGAGTTGCTCTTTCTCTATTTTATTTATGTAAGCATCTAGAGATTTCCCATGAGAATTGCTTTGACTGTATATTTGGGTATGTTGTTTCATTATTTTCATTTCCTTGGATGAAATTATCAACTGTTTCTTTGATTTGGTGTTTCACTCAGTCATTTTTAGGATTAGATTATTTCATTTCTAATTATTTTTGGTCTATTTTTCTGTGCCTTTATTACATGCAATTCTTTATTGCATCATGATCTAAAAAGATTTTATTATTTTTATTTCTGCCTTTCTGAATTTGATTTCAAGATTTTTATACACTCATAGCTTTTTATGTAGGCTTCATGCACCACTGAGGAAAAGTATAATTCTTTCTATCACCATCCAATTTTCTCCAAAGCTTTATCATATTTAGCTTTTTCTAAAATTCTATTTATTTTCTTAATGTCTTTTTTGTTTACTTTGTGGTTCAAGTTATTTAGTTCTAACAGAATTATATTGAGATCCCCTACTTGTATAATTTTAGTCTATTTATTCTTGCATCTCTCTTACCATATCCTCTAGGATTAACAGTACTTTACCCCTTTTGGTGCATATATGTTTTGTCATGATATTACTTCATTATGAATGGTACCCTTTAATAAGTAAGATGTTTCCACTTTTTATTTTTCCCTCACTATGGTGTATCCTAAGATTCTGGTATGGGTTGGAGGTAAAGGGGAATAACATGCTATCTCACAAGATGATCTCGTTAATTTTTAATATATTTAATTATCATATCTACATTGAAGTTTACTAGATCTAGGAATCCATCTACAATCTATCTCTTGATTTTAATTCTCACATCAACAGCTATCCTTATAAGATTTTATATACTGACACTCTAAAGATATCTTAGATCAACATGCACATAACAAAATTCATTCTCTTTTCTCTAAAATATACTTTTCTAGACTTTTTTTTATCTATAGATGTCAATACCATCATTCTAAACTTTCACATTCACAATCTTAGCATTATCTTTAATTCTTTATTTTTCTGCAATGCATATATCCTCTTATTTGCCAAATCTTAAAAAATCTACATCTAAAATAATTTTGGTATCCATTTACCTCTCTACATTTATATATATATATATATCACATCTTAGGTCAAGACTTGATTGTTTCTAACTTAAACTACTGGAGTAAACACCTAATTGGTTTTACTACCTTATGTTTTGTACAGCTTGGTGGTATAGTGCAGAGTATTGGCCAGAAATCAGAAAGAATCATTTTCCTGATTAGAAATCTGTTCTAAAACATTTACTTGATGTATAATCCTTTGCAAGGAATTTAACTCTATTTGCCTCAGTTTCCTCATGTATAAAGTGAGCTAGAGAAGGAAATCGTAAATCACTCTAATTAATATCTCTACCAATAAAAATCCAGAAGGGGTCATGAAGAGCTAGATTATATTGTAAAATGAGTGAACAACCTTAAGTTTCTATTCAATCCCTTCCCTACTTTACTTAGCTGCTAAAAAAATTTACCTTAAAGTCATTCTTAAGCATGTAACATTTTATTCCATAAAGCCAAATATCTTCTTGTTATTCTTTCTTTTTGTTGTCAGAAAAGACTCATGAATCCTTATTTTTGCCACAAATCCTTGTCCATTTCTCTTAATTCTAGTATCTCTGTGAAATTAACTCTATTTTTTTTTCTATATTTGTCTTATATGTGTATAGTTCTTTATATAGGGCTTTCCTCATTAGATTGCAAGATCTTTGAGGGCAGGGAGAAGTTTTGCCTATCTTTGTATTCCCATATATTATTAGAGTGTTTGGCACATGGCGGTGATTAGTAAATTAATTAATATTTTCTTGACTGGAAGCTTGTTAGCATTAATCTTTCTAAATATTCATTTACCATCATTGTCTTTCTCATTTTGCATTCAGTCTGCATATATCATATATGTACATGTTGCCTCTACTGTTCAACATAAGATACTTTAAGTCAAAGTTTGTCCTCTTTTTAAGTTCCAGAAACAAGAATAGTACTTAGAACATAATTAAATGTTTAATAAATGTTTGTTGGTTGATTTTACTAGAGGTAACATCTATACTTTTGTGAAATAAAAGATTCATCAAATTATTTATACAAATTTAAAAATACTCATAATTTGAATTTAATTAGCATATGTGTGTTTGAGAAGCAAATGCTGAGTGATAATGAGCTCTGTTATCTTGAGTAAAATTTAGTGTTATTAATGGTGATAATTTCTACTCAAAACACTCAAGAATTAATACTGATAAATATAAATACATGTGTATTTTAAATATATTTTGTTTGTCATATCTGGGTATTTAATATTTATATATTTACTTAAACACTTCAAAAATTTCCCTATTTCATTAATGTAGATATTTCTTTCACCCATGTTAATTATATCTCCCCACTCTTTCATGTCCAAAAAATGGCTTCTCCATTCAAAGAAAAGCCTCATTACTTTCTATAAGGGCTACTATTGAAAGTTACTCATAACATAATGATAATTAGATTGACTGATCCTTTCCCCCCAATTTTTATTTTATTTGAAGAAAAAAATAAGCAAAAAGAAAAAACATAAAAAGCAAGCCAAAACAAAATGAAGAAAATAAAAGAGAATATTAGCATGTACCTAGCAGAATATCAACAAATATATATATATATATGTATATATATATATATATATATATATATATATATATATATATGTGTGTGTGTGTGTGTGTGTGTGTGTGTGTGTGTGCATGTGTGTGTATTTATATATCCATGTGTGTGTGTGTGTGTGTGTGTGTGTGTGTATATGTATTAGAAATTATATTCATGTTGCCTATCTTTTCTTTACTTCTTTGTAAATTGTTGTTTTGTTCTTTCCTGGCCCCTTATTTACTTTATTCATTTCCCCCCTCTATTCTCTCCCATATCCCTATCAAGCAGGCTTATAATTAAGAAAGGATATCTATCTATCTGATGACATTCTGAATGCTCTGGGCTATATTCTTTGCCTTGGACACTAGTAGCAGGTAATATGATAAGATTATGGTTCCATGGTTTGAAAAATATAAATTAAAAAAATACAGCTTCAATCTGAGGAGGCTATTAGGTCTAACAGATATTTTTGAAAGTAAATACAGACACATTTCAAAGTATTTTAGGCATGACATTTCTACTACAATTGATTATTTGGAATGGGTAATAATAATAATAATAATAATAATAATAATAATGTTTTGTGAGATCCATTGTTGATTGTCAATGACATGAACCAACTAATGCTGAAAGAAATAGGTAGACCCTCTAAATTTGCATCTTAAATGAAGTGAAATTTTTAAATTCAATATGCCCAAGATAGTGTGTGTGTCTGTGTGTTTGGTGGGGGGAGGACAATAAGAACAAATGTATGGTAAGAAATGAGTGATGAGGACCCTTCACTGTTATCAAATATCTTGTCTGAAATAGGGGGCATATAAGTAAGAGTGGTGATCTTAGAGTAGGGAAGATCCATGTTTTCTTCATTTCAGTTCTCCCTGTACTACAGGGAAGATCCAAGTTAAATTCCTATTTTAGATTATTAATAGCTATTAAACTTCAATCAACTAATTTAGTAATTTTGTGGCTCAGTTTTTTTTAATCTAGAAAATGAATTAGTTTGGATTCAGTGATATAGAGGAACCATCTCAGTGCTAAATACATGATCCTGTAAGCTAACTGTTTCTTGCTCTATCTACTCCATTCCCACCTCACATGCATATCTGGCTGCCTTAAATGAAATCTTTCTACTGAAACTTGGATAAAGATGGAATAAATCCCAGGGATGTCTTCAAATTTGAGGATGCAATATTTCCAACAATGGCAGATGATCTATAATGGTCTCATGATGTTCCTGGAATATGGCAGAATCATTCTTTTGACTTTGTCTTGGACCTTTGATTTCATTTTTATTACATAGTTTAAGGTAACTCAGTTGTTTGATAGGGAGATATGGAGTCCCACATGAGTGAGCCTGATAGTTTTCCCACCACTAGTTACAGACAATAAATTCAACAACCAAAAAAATTGAATATTTTGGGACTGCAAACTTCAATCAAAGAATCATAGTCCAGATAAGGTAGAATTTTGGATAAGGTGATAAAAAGCATTAGTCCTGATAGTCAGTGGTGAAAAATAGATCCTTTTCAATGTGTATTTAAGAGATCAGATGGAAAAACTCAAAATTTACTGGAGATTACAGGAAGGGTTATTAAACAGGAAATGTTGGTGTGGCTCGGTCATCGACAGCTTGTTGACTAAAGAAAAACAAGTCAAGAAAAATAATTGCTTACATTGGATTGATCAACATTGGTGCTGATAAATAATAGATGAATCATTTTAAGGTGCAAATAACTTTAAACTATATAATCCCCTATTGATTTGAAATAAAAACCTTTTAAAATTAATATTACAGATATTATCTCTAATTTACATACAAGAAAATAAGATCAAGGAATTAAGAGATTTATTCATCCATGATCATCATGGAAGTTGTCAAAAGAAGGATTTGAACTGAGTTCTTCCCATAAGTCCTACATTCTGTCCACTGTACCACAAAATTAGAATTTTCATTTTCCACATATATAATTAAGGATAGTTTTAAAGGAAGAAGCCATTGTGTTATTTTCTTCATTGTATATAGTGAATAGGATTGCATCAAGACCAAGAATATATGAATAATTCACTGTTTATTAAAAGTACTCATTTGCCCAAGTTCTTCTGAAATAGCCTAATGCCAATACTATTTCTAGAGGAACCATTATTAAACTTCATAATGCCATATAAGACCTTGAATTAAACAAATAATTCCCCCAATGAATGGTTAGAAAGTAGAAGCCCTAGAAGGTACAATTAAATTATTTTTAGTGCAGCAATATAAAAAATTATATATATATATTTAATTCTGAAAATTAGCATATTTAGGATCTTCTAATTAAAAAAAGGCTTAAGTTTGAAACCATCTCATATCACAGTAATTAGTTAACTAAAAAAAGAGCACATAGTAAGCATTTTATATGGGGTATAATAACTGCCAACCTAGGAAGCTATTAAATTGGTTTATCTATCAGGAGACAAAATCAGCAATAAAAAGAAATAGAGTTTTGTCATTTCCTCATCTTCCTAGCCCTTTTCTTAGAGATCAATTGTATTAGCCATCTGTGCTAATGAATGTGGTTAAAACAACCAACATATATATTTCCAATAAATTTCCTTTTTTCTCATAATCATAAACACAATGGTTTTCAAATCTGTGAAAGGATGTTGGACTTGATGACTTTGAAAAACATTGTCTTTGGAATTGTTCTGGGTGATGATGATGATGACAATGATGATGCTTTTGGGTCTGGCATATTGGGTCCCCTTGGGTGCACTACCATTATTGTTGAATACAGATGGAGAAAGTTTCAGGCAAATGATGTCTGTCAGTTTAGAGTAATGTTGAGACTGTTCAGAATTAAACCTATTATATGTAAAAGATTTTCTCATTAGTCAACAGAACTGCTGACAAGGAAAGAGGCAATTCAAATTAGCATGTGTGTCAACACTCCTTCAATGTCAATCTTAAAGATATTATTTCATGGTAAAACTGTCATTCTGTAAAGCAAAATCATCCTATATGACCTTCATATTAATGCTAAAAATAATTTGCAGTTAAATTACATTTTATTTACAAATTTATCATGATTATTTAGAAAAGAAGAATTTACATATTAAAATATAAAATATTTTTCTCCTAAAATGTTCATGTATAGTCTCTCTTTGGCATGGAGGTATGCCAATAATTTTAAAGGCTATGACCCTGCAAGATAATGTTTGACAGGTTCTATAAACCAAGATGATTTTCTATATGTCTTTGCCATTAACAGTAATACATATTTTTTTCATGTGAGGGTCATTGAAGTTAATTAAGAAGATTTGAAGTTATTACTTGTATTAAACTATTACTATTAAACTTGTTAATGGTTATCTTAGTAAGACTTAGCGGGCCTTGAATCTGTAGTACAGGGAGAACTGAAATGAAGAAAACATGGCTCCACAAAATATTGAGGTACCTAAAATTTGACATAACAAGGTAGATTCAAAACAAAGAAAAATTATGTCAATAATATTTATTATATTACTTATGTTATACAATATATATTATATTCTAATTATCATAGCTATTGACTAATCTATATTATATTATTCAATTTGAAATATAAATGGTTTCTAGCAACAATCTTTGGGTTTCTAAAAATGAAAATTATTTTATATTTTATTTATTGATATTTTTAACATGTTGTATATTTACAAACTTTAAGTATGTAGTAGGTTTAATGCAAATGCCATTAGAAATTACACATGAGGAGAAGTAGAGCCAAGATTTCAGAGATGAAGTAGGAAGTTTTAGGAGTTTTTTCCCCGTTTATCACAAAAACAACACTAACCCAAGCCTCTAAAAGGATTCTGTAGTGACAGAACCCACAAAAAGATGGGGTGGAATAATTTTCCAGTTTAAGATAATTTTAGAAGACTTTAAGAAAGAATAATCTCATTGAGTGAAAGGGGAACAAAGTCCAAAACAGATTATTTCTGGGCAATTGGCTCTTAGGCAGAGCACAGTTCTGTAACAAGGTCCCTTGGTTCTGGCTCAAAAACTAGTAGCACAGCAGGTCAGCTATAAGGCATACATATTTAGCATAGAAGGCAAATAGCCTTAGAACCCAAACACAATAGGAAAGATGAGGCAAGTCCAACTTAGAGTAGTGGGCAAACAAGAAGAACATGAAGATCCAGCACAGAAAGCCAGTAACCACATCTCTATCCCCAGCACAAGTATTTTAGAACAGAACAGAGCTCAACATTTTAAAAATGAGCAAAAAAGTCTCCGAATCATATCTTTCATGATGACAGAAAAGATCCAAATACGAATTGAGAAGAAGAAAACAATGTCAAATTGTGTAAATATGAAACCCTAAAGTAAATTGTTCTCAAGTCCAAAAAGTACTCTTGGAAAAGCTTGAGAAAAAGGATTTTAATAATCAAGTATGAGAGATAGTTCAAAAATTTGCGTAAGAAATTAGTGGTAAGCGGGATAATTATAAAAATGATTCAATAGCTTTGAAACAAAATAAAGAAATTGAAGAAAACAACTATTAAAATAGAATTGATCAAATTGAGGGAGGGGCATGAAAAAGAAGACAGAAAGCTAACTTAAAATTAAAATTCAACAACTGGAAGCTAATGCCTCTAAGAGAAACCAAGAATCAGTCAAAAAACCAAAGGAATACAAAAAAAAATTGTAGAAAATTAAAAATATCATTGGAAAATCAACTGATTGGGAAAATGGATCCAGATGAGATAAAATTATCAATATTGGAATACATGAAATCCATCACAGAAGATATTGGGGGATGGAGAGAGAGAGAGAGAGAGAGAGAGAGAGAGAGAGAGACCAAGAGAGACAGAAAGACAGAGACCAAGAGAGACAGAAAGACAGAGACAGAGACAGAGGCACACATACAGAGAGATTTGTCAACATCTTTCAAGAAATTATCATTTTCAATCTTTATTTTTTCTATATTAAGGCTTTTTCTTTTTCTTTTCTTTAAAAAAATTTTTTAATAGTTTTTATTTACCAGATATGTGCATGGGTAATTTTACAACACTGACAATTCCCAAACCTTTTATTCCAATTTTCCCCTCCTTCCCTCCACCCTAGATGGCAGGTTGACCTATACATGTTAAATATGTTAAAGTATAAATTAAATACAATATATGTATACATGACCAAACAGTTGTTTTGCTGTACAAAAATAATCAGACATTGAAATAGTGTACAATTAGCCTGTGAAGGAAATACAAAATGTAGCCAGACAAAATTAGAGGAATTGGGAATTCCATGTAGTGGTTCATTATCATCTCCCAGAGTTCTTTTGCTGGGAGTAACTGGTTCCGTTCATTACTGCTCTATTGGAACTGATTTGGTTCATCTCATTGTTGAAGATGGCCACGTCCATCAGAATCGTATAGTATTGTTGTTGATCTCCTGGTCCTGCTAATTTCACTCAGCATCATTTCATGTAAGTCTCTCTAGGCCTTACTGAAATCATCCTGTTGGTCATTACTTACAGAACAATAATATTTCATAATATTCATATACCACAATTTCAGCCAATCTCCAATGGATGGGCATCCATGTAGTCTCCAGTTTCTGGCCACCACAAAGAGGGATGCCACAAACATTCTTGCACATACAAGTCCCTTTCCCTTTTTTAAGGTCTCTTTGGGATACAAACCCAGTAGCAACACTTCTGGGTCAAAGGGTATGCACAGTTTCATAACATTTTGAGTATAGTTCCAAATCACTTTCCAGAATAGCTGGATGTATTCACAGTTCCACAACAATGTATCAGTATCCCTGTTTTCCCATATCCCCTCCAACATTTTGCATTACCTTTCACTGTCATTCTAGTCAATCTGACAGGTGTGTAGTGGTATCTCAGAATTGTCTTAATTTTCATTTCTCTGATTAATAATGATTTGGAACATCTTTTCATATGACTAGAAATAGCTTCAATTTCTTTAATCCAAGAATTGTCTATTCTTATCCTTTGACCATTTATCAATTGGAGATTGGCTTGATTTCTTATAAATTAGAGTCAATTCTCTATATATTTTGGAAATGAGGCCTTTATCTGAAGCTTTGACTGTAAAAATGTTTTCGGAGTGTATTGTTTCCTTTCTAATCTTATCTCCATTAGTTTTGTTTGTACAAAAACTTTTAAATTTGATATAATCAAAGTTTTCTACTTTGTGATCAATAATGATCTCTAGTTCTTCTTTGGACATAAATTCATTCCTCTTCCACGGGTCTGAGAGATAAACTATCCTGTGTCCCTTTAATTTATTTATAATCTCATTCTTTCTTCCTAAGCCATGAACCCATTTTGACCTAACCTTGGTGTACGGTGTTAAGTGTGGGTCAATGCCTAGTTTCTGCCATATTAATTTTCAATTTTCCCAGCAATTTTTGTCAAACATTGAGTTCTTATCCCAAAGGCTGGGGCCTTTGGGTTTGTCAAACACCAGGTTATTAGAGTTATTGATTATTTTGTTCTTTGGACCTAACCTATTCCACTGATCAACTAGTCTATTTCTTAGCCAATACCAAATGATTTTAATAACTGCTGCTTTATAATATAATTTTAGATTTGGTACAGCTAGGCCACCTTCATTTGATTTTTTTTTCATTGAAATTCTTGACATTTTGTTTTTCCATATGAACTTTGTTATTTTTTCTAGGTCATTAAAATAGTTTTTTGGGAGTCTGACTGGTATAGTGCTAAATAAATACATTAGTTAGGTAGTATTGTCATCTTTATTATATTTGCTCACCCTATCCAAGAGCATTTAGTATTTTTCCAATTGGTTAGATCAGACTTAATTTGTGTGAAAAGTGTTTTGTAGTTTTGCTCATATAGTTTCTTATTTTCCCTTGGCAGATAGATTCCTAAATATTTTATATGATTGGTAGTTACTTTAAATGGAATTTCTCTCTGTAATTCTAACTGCTGGATTTTTTTAGTGACATAAAAAATGCTAATGATTTATGTGGATTTATTTTGTATTCTGCAACTTTGTTAAAGGTGTGGATTATTTCTAATAGCTTTTTAGCTGAATCTTTGGGTTTCTCTACATATACCATCATATCATTAGCAAAGAGTGATAATTTGTTTTCCTCATTACTCTAATTCCTTTAATCTCTTTCTCCATTCTTATTGCCAAAGCTAGCATTTCTAATGCAATATTGAATAGTAATGGTGATAGTGGACAACCTTGTTTCATCCCTGATCTTAATGGGAATGATGGCAATCTTTCCCCATTATATATGGTGATTATTGATGGTTTTAAATATATGCTCCTGACTATTTTAAGGAATAGTCCATTTATTTCTATACTCTCAAGGGTTTTTCATAGAAATGGATGTTGGATTTTATCAAATGCATTTTCTGCATCTCTTGAGATGATCATATGATTTTTGTTAATTTGGTTATTAATATGGCCAATTATACTGATAGTTTTTCTAATATTGAACCAGCTCTGCATTCCTGGTATAAATCCTACTTGATCATGTTGTATTATCCTGGGGATGATTTCTGTAGTCTTTTTGCTAATATCTTCTTTAAGATTTTAGCATCAATTTTCATTAGGGAAATTGGTCTATAGTTTTCTTTCTCTGTTTTCAACCTACCTGGTTGGGTATCAGTACCATGTCTGTGTCATAAAAAGAATTTGGTAAGACTCCTTCATTCCCTATTTTTTCAACTAGTTTATTTAACATTGGAGCTAATTGTTCTTTGAATGTTTGGTAGAATTCACCTGTGAATCCATCTGGTCCTGGAGATTTTTTCTTAGGGATTTGATTAATAGCTTGTTCTATTTTTTTTTTCTGAAATGGGATTATTTAAGCAATTTACTTTCTCCTCTGTTAATCTGGAAAGCCTATATTTTTGGAGGTAGTCCTCCATTTCACTTAGGTTATCAAATTTATTGGCATAAAGTTGGGCAAAGTAACTCATTATTTCTCTAATTTCCTCTTCATTGGTGGACAGTTCCCTATTTTCATTTTTAAGACTAACAATTTGATTTTCCTTTCTCCTTTTTCTAATCAGATTTACCAAAGGTTTATCTATTTTATTGTTTTTTTTTCATAAAACCAACTCTTAGTTTTATTTATTAGTTCAATAGTATTTTTGCTTTCAATATTATTAATTTTTCCTTTTAATTTTAGAATTTCATGTTTAGCATTTGGTTGGGGGATGTTAATTTGGTCTTTTTCTAGCTTTTTAAGTTGCAAACCCAATTCATTGATCTTGTCTTTGTCTATTTTCTTCAATTAAGCCTCCAAATATATAAAAATTTCCCCTTATTACCGTTTTTAGCTGCATCCCATAAATTTTCATCTGATGTCTTACCATTGTCATTATCTTCAGTGAAATTATTAATTGCATCTATAATTTTCTGTTTCACCCAATCATTCTTTAAGATGAGATTATTTAGTTTCCAATTACTTTTTGATCTATTTACCCCTAACTTTTTTGTTGAATGTTGTTTTTCTACTAGTGATCTGAAAAGAAAGCCTTTACTATTTCTGCCTTTCTGCATTTAATTTTGAGATCTTTATGTCCTAATATATGGTCAATTTTTGTACAGGTTCCATGAACTGCTGAGAATAAAGTATACTCCTTTCTGTCACCATTCAGTTTTTCTGCAAAAAATCTATCATACCTAATTTTCCTAATATTCACTTTACCTTTTTCTTATTTGTTTTGTGGTTTGATTTATCTAATTCTGAGAGTGCAAGGTTGAGATCTCATACTATTATAGTTTTGTTGTCTATTTCTTCTTGCAACTCTCTTAACTTGTTAGATGCTATACCACTTGGTGCATATATATTCAGTATTGAAATTGTTTCATTTTCTATGCTACCCTTTAGTAAGATATAGTTTCCTTATCTCTTTTGATTAGATAAATTTTTTGCTTTTGCTTGATCTGAGATAACGATGGCTACCTCTGCTTTTTTGACTTCACTTGAAGCATAATAGATTCTGCTCCAGCCTTTTACCTTTACTCTGTATGTATCTCCCTGCTTTAAATGTGTTTCTTGTAAACAACATATTGGAGGGTTCTGACTTTTGATCCAGTGTGCTATCTGCCTCTGCTTTATGGGAGAGTTTCATCCTATTCACATTTACAGTTAAAATTGCTAATTCTGTATTTCCTGCCATCATATAATCCCCTGATTATGTTTTTCCCTTACCCCTCGAACCCCTTCCCCCATTATTAAACTTATGAGCCCCACTTGCAGCATGCAGCCCTCCCTCTTTAGTATCCCTCCCTCCTCCCTTTAAATCCCTTTCCCTTTCTTGTTCCCTTTCCTTATTGCTCTTTCCTTTTTCCCTTTTCTTCTCCCCATTTTTAATGAGGTGAGAAAGAATTTTCTGTAAAAACCAATATTTCAATTATTTTTCTCTTTGAACCAATTGTGATGAGAGTGAGCTTAGTTCACCCAATGTTACTCTGCCTCTCTAAATTCCCTCAGATATAATAGTTTTCTTTGCCTCTTTGTGGGATATAGTTTCCCTCTTTTATCTTCCCTTTCCCCTTTTTCTGACACTATCCACTTTCCATTTCTACTTCCCCCCCTTTTTTTTGGTTAAATCTTTAAAATCAAATTATACATGCAGTCTTAATGTATATCCATAATAGAAATACAGTTCTCTAGAGTTGCTTTTTACCTTTTTCTGCTTCTCTTGAGTCCTATGATTGGAGATTATTTATTTTTTTATTTAGATCTGTTTTTTTTTTTTTTTTCCTTAGAAACATTTGGAATTCATCTGTTTCATTAAATATCCATCTTCTTCCATGGAAGAAAATGCTCAACTTTGCTTGGTAGATTATTCTTAGCTGCATTCTAAGTTCTTTTGCCTTTCAGAATATTAGGTTCCAGGCCCTTTGATCCTTTAATGTAGAGGCAGTCAGATCTTGAGTGACCCTTATTGTGGCCTCTTGGTATTTGAATTTTTTTTTCCTGGCTGCTTGTAATATTTTTTCCTTAGTGTGATAGTTCTGAAATTTGGCCATAATGTTTCCATGGAGTTTTTTATTTTAGGGTCTTTTTCAGAAGGTGTTTGATGAATTCTTTCAATGCCTATTTTATCTTCTGGTTCTATTACCTCTGGGCAGTTCTCTTTGATGAGTTCTTGTAAAATAGTATGTAAGCTCTTTTTTTCATCATAAATTTTGGGAAGTCCAATAATCCTCAGATCGTCTCTCCTGTATCTATTTTCCAGGTCTGTTGTTTTGGCAAGTAGATAGCTGACATTTTGATACAGATTTTCATTTTTTTGGTTTTGCTTGACTGATTCTTGGTGTCTCAATGAATCATTCATTTCTATTTGTTCATTTCTGATTTTTAATGAGTTATTTTCTTCTTTAGCTTTTTTTACTTCTTTTTGCATTTGTCCAATTGAGTTTTTAAATGAGTTGTTTTGCTCTGTGGATTTTATTTTTTTCCATTTCACTAAATTTGTTTTTTAGTGAGCTATTTTCTTTTTCCAATTCACAAATTCTACTTTCTTGGGAATTCTTTATCTTTTCCTGTTAGGTTCTTACTAAGTGCTAATGAAATAATGAGATATTAGGTTCTTACTAAGTGCTAAGTCGGTACTTAACAATTCTCTAGTTCTGGCCTTTACTGGGAGTTTTACTTGTGAATTCCTGGGGAAGAGCTTGCATGCTTAGGAGGAACAAGTTCATTGGTTGAAGTATTTTTCCCAGAAGCCCTTGCATTATCCCACACCCATTCTCTGGGAGGATAAAAGAGGGCAGCTCTGGAGGAAAGAGAGTTTTTTTCTGGACGAGACTTGAGGCAGCTTTCTGCAGGAAGGGAAGTTGGCTCTCTATAAGAAGAAGAATCTATCTGAGAGATTTGAGTTGACACAGCAGATCTCCTCCCAGAGAACCTAACATTTTTCCAATTCACAGATCCTACTTTTCTGTGCTTTCTTCACCTTTTCCAATTCCCTAATCGCTGCACTTCCTGTGAATTCTTTACCATTCCCAGTTCACATTTCAGGAAGTTGTTTACCTTTTCTAATTCACATTTCAGGACATTGTTATTCTCTAGCATAGCTTCTCTTTCCTTTCCCCATTTTTTTTCCTAATTCTGTCTTCAGATTTTTAATAGTCCTTCTAGGAGAGTGTTATTTGGGGTATTGTGTGGAGTCTGTCTGCTATTAGTCTCCTCAGAGTTAAAAACCCAATCTTTTTCTGCATAGAAGCTGTCAATCATTTTCTTCCCTTTTTTACTCACTTTTAAAAAAGCTTTCAGAGTTTGTCTTCAGTGCAAGGATGTTCCCAGATTCCTCTGCAGAGCAAGGGTGGGTTTATGAACAGTATCTGTACTGTCAATGGGTTGCAAGGAACTGATGAGCTGCAGGAGGGCTCTGCTAAGAGCTCCACATGGAAGTGAGTATGTGTAAGTGCTTTGCGAGGAGCCCCACTGTGAGGATTAGTGACTGCTTGGGCTAGAGGTTAAGGAGCAAAGGTATCACTACCCCCTCCACAAAAGTCTGCTTTAAGTATTCACAGTCGTCCTCACTGCACTGGAAGTGTCTCGGCCTGAGGAGTGCAGTCAAGCTTGGGAAATTCCACTACCCCAGGCTGAGCCCCTCACTGTGTAGAAGAGAGTCTGCCCTGAGCTATGCCCCTGCTGTGTGTGACTGCCCCCCAACAAGAGCCCCTCACTGCAGAATGCCGTGAAGAGCTGTTATGGTCTGCACTGAGATATTTCTGGTCCTAGGTGAGCACATCCAGATCCTCTTGGGATTTGGCATCCCTCAGAGTACCCGCTACCTGTAATGTGCTGTTGTCTCCAGAAAGTGCTGATCGCTCTCTGGGAGGAGATCTGCTGTCTCAGCTGCTGCTAACTCTGACCTCATGTAGAGACTCTTTCTCCTCCTCCAGAGAGCCGCCCCAGGTCTGGCCCAGACAAGACTCTCTCCTTGCTCAATGGTGTCTTCTTTTTATCCTCCCAGAGAATGGGCTTGGAATAACTCAGGGGCTTCTAGGGAAAAAATACTTCAACCAATGAACTTGCTCCTCCTAAACATGTAAGCTCTTCCCCAGGAGTTAACAGGGGTAAAACTCCCCTAAAGGCCGGAACTAGAGAATTGTTAAGTACTGACTTAACACTTAGTAAGAACCTATCATCTCATTATCTCATTAGCACTTAGTAAGAACCTAACAACTTCTCTGCTCGTCCCCTACTCCATCACTGAAGCAAAGCAGTCAGGCTATGGCTGAGAGCTCTTCCAACTGCAGAGGCCACCTTGCTCCTGTTTCTATCCCTGCTCTCCTCTGGTCTATTCCCACCATTTCAGGTCAAATCTTTTCTGGTGATATTCGAGATTTTCTTCCACTGGTAAGTTGTATTTCCAATCTTCATGGGTTTTACCAGTCAAGCGCTATTTTTGAAGCTGAATTACATAGTTGGTAGAAAGGGAATTAAGAGAGCTTAAAAAGTTCCATCAGGCTTCTCTGCCATCTTGGCTCTGCACTAAAGCTTTATATTTTTCAAAATATATGCATGGGCAATTCTTCAACATTAGCCCTTGCACAATCTTGTATTACAATTTCCTCCCCTTCAACTATGCCCTTCTCTAGATGGCAAGTAGACCAATACATGTTAAACATGATAGAAATATATGTTAACTCCAATATATGCATTTATATGTATACAATTATAAAATTATATGTATACAATGTATAAATTGTATACAATTTAAACAATTATACAATTTATACAATTACAAGAAAAATCAAATCAAACCACTAAAGAGAGAGATACAGAGAGAAGAGAGAGAGAGAGAGAGAGAGAGAGAGAGAGAGAGAGAGAGAGAGAGAGAGAGAGAAGTAAAACAAAGTGCAAGCAAACAACAAAAAGTTGTGAGCCATACAGTTCCCATGGTTCTCTTTCTGGGTGGAGATGGTTCTCTTCTTCAGTAAACTAGAATTGGTTTGAATTATTTCATTGTTAAAGAGAGCCACACCCATCAAAATTGATAATTGTATAATCTTGCTGTTGCCATGCACAATGATGTCCTGATTCTGTTCATTTCACTTAGTATCAGTTCATATAAGTCTCCAGGGTTCTTTTAAATCATTCTGCTGGGAGAGCAGAGCCAAGATGGTGGAGAAGACAAACTCCTCTCCTACCCTCACTACTAAATAAGAAATTCTGATTGGCGGGAACAGGCCAGCACAGGCAAGGATGTAGATTGCTGAGGCTAGCACACGGAACAAACTGGAGCAAGGGCAGTCTCCATAGGTAGAGATTTTACAGGACTCTACCACAGGTTGACTGCTCTGTTTTGGTTGCAAAGCTGTAGATCAGCAAAAAAGTTACAGAAAGGCCAATGGTAGAGTGTACTCCAAAAAAACCACTGCTATGTAACAGGATCTGGCTACACCCACCCATCAGAATTGGGCTTGCAACTTAAAAAGCTAAAAAAGACCAAATTTTTAAATTCCAATCAAATACTAAACTTGAAATTCTTTTTTTTTCTGTTGATCCCTCCTCTTTTTCTTTTTTTTTTAATTTTAATTTTATTTTATAATTATAACATTTTTTGACAGTACATATGTATGGGTAATTTTTTACAACATTATCCCTTTCACTTACTTCTATTCAGATTTTTTCCCTTCCTCCCCCAACCCCCTCCCCCAGATGGCAAGCAGTCTTATATATGTTAACTATATTACAGTATATTCTAGATACAATATATGTGTGTAGAACCGAATTTTTTGTTGCACAGGAAGAATTGGATTCAGAAGGTAAAAATAACAGATTACATTCATTTCCCAGTGTTCCTTTTCTGGATGTAGCTGGTTCTGTCCATCATTAATCAATTGGAATTGGATTAGCTCTTCTCTATGTTGAAGAAATCCACTTCCATCAGCACATATCCTCGTACAGTATCATTGTTGAAGTGTATAATGATCTTCTGGTTCTGCTCGTTTCACTCAGCATCAGTTGATGTAATAAGTCTCTCCAAGCCTCTCTGTATTTCTCCTGTTGGTCATTTCTTATAGAACAATAATATTCCATAACATTCATATACCATAATTTACCCATCCATTCTCCAATTGATGGACATCCATTCATCTTCCAGCTTCTAGCCACTATGAAAAGGGCTGCCACAAACATTTTGGCACATACAGGTCCCTTTCCCTTCTTTAGTAGTTCCTTGGGGTATAAGCCCAGTAGTAGTATGGCTGGGTCAAAGGGTATGCACATTTTGATAACGTTTTGGGCATAATTTCAGATTGCTCTCCAGAATGGTTGGATTCTTTCACAACTCCACCAACAATGCATCAGTGTCCCAGTTTTCCCACAGCCCTTCCAACATTCATCGTTATTTGTTCCTGTCATCTTAGCTAATCTGACAGGTGTGTAATGATACCTCAGAGTTGTCTTAATTTGCATTTCTCTGATCAATAGTGATTTGGAACACTCTTTCATATGAGTGGACATAGTTTTAATTTCATCATCTGAAAATTGTCTGTTCATATCCTTTGACCATTTATCAATTGGAGAATGTCTTGATTTCTTATAAATTAAAGTCAATTCTCTGTATATTTTGGAGATGAGGCCTTTATTAGAACCTTTAACTGTAAAAATGTTTTCCCAATTTGTTACTTCCCTTCTAATCTTGTTTGCATTAGTTTTGTTTGTGCAGAAACTTTTTAATTTGGTGTAATCAAAATTTTCTATTTTGTGATCAATAATGGTCTCTAGTTCTCCCTTGGACACAAACTCCTTCCTCCTCCACAAGTCTGAGAGGTAAACCATCCCATGTTCCTCAAATTTATTTATGATTTCGTTCTTTATGCCTAAATTTGGACCCATTTTGATCTAATCTTAGTATGTGGTGTTAAATGTGGGTCCATGCCTAGTTTCTGCCATACTAATTTCCAGTTTTCCCAGCAGTTTTTGTCAAATAATGAATTCTTAAACCAAAATTTGGGATCTTTGGGTTTGTCAAAGATTAGATTGCTATTTTTATTCACTATCTTGCCCTGTGAACCTAACCTATGCCACTGATCAACTAGTCTATTTCTTAGCCAATACCAAATGGTTTTGGTGACTGTTGCTTTATAATATAGCTTTAAATCAGGTACACTTAGACCACCTTCCTCTGACTTTTTTTTCATTAGTTCCCTTGCAATTCTCGACCTTTTATTCTTCCATATGAATTTTGTTGTTATTTTTTCTAGGTCATTAAAATAGTTTCTTGGGAGTCTGATTGGTATAGCACTAAATAAATAGATTAGTTTGGGGAGTATTGTCATCTTAATTATATTCGCTCGGCCTATCCAAGAGCACTGAATGTCTTTCCAATTATTTAAATCTGACTATTTTTGTGGCAAGTGTTTTGTAATTTTGCTCATATAATTCCTGACTCTCCTTTGGTAGATATATTCCCAAATATTTTATACTATCGACTGTTATTTTGAATGGAATTTCTCTTTGTATCTCTTGCTGTTGGATTGTGTTGGTAATGTATAAAAATGCTGAGGATTTATGTGGATTTATTTTGTATCCTGCGACTTTGCTAAAATTCTGAATTATTTCTAATAGCTTTTTAGCAGAGTCTTTGGGGTTCTCTTAGTATACCATCATGTCATCTGTGAAAAGTGACAATTTGATTTCTTCATTTCCTACTCTAATTCCTTGAATCTTTTTCTCGGCTCTTATTGCCGAGGCTAGAGTTTCTAGTACTATATTGAATAGTAATGGTGACAGTGGGCAACCTTGTTTCACTCCTGATCTTACAGGAAAAGGTTCTAGTTTATCACCATTACATATGATGTTTACTGAAGGTTTTAAATATATGCTCCTTATTATTTTAAGGAATAGTCCATTTATTCCTATACTCTCAAGCGTTTTTAGTAGGAATGGATGTTGGATTTTATCAAATGCTTTTTCTGCATCTATTGAGATGATCATATGGTTTTTATTAATTTGATTATTAATATGGTCAATTATACTAATAGTTTTCCTAATATTAAATCAACCCTGCATTCCTGGTATAAATCCCACTTGGTCATAGTGTATTATACTGGGGATGATTTTCTGAAGTCTATTTGCTAATATCTTATTTAAGATTTTAGCATCAATATTCATTAAGGAAATTGGTCTATAGTTTTCTTTCTCAGTTTTCAATCTACCTGGTTTAGGTATCATTACCATGTCTGTGTCATAAAAGGAATTTGATAGGACTCCTTCAATCCCTATTTTTTCAAATAGTTTACATAGCATTGGAGTTAGTTGTTCTTTAAATGTTTGGTAGAATTCACCTATAAATCCATCTGGTCCTGGGGACTTTTTCTTAGGAAGTTGGTTAATAGCTTGGTCTATTTCTTTTTCTGAGATGGGACTATTTAGACTACTTACTTCTTCCTCTGTTAATCTGGGCAAGCTATATTTTTTAAGGTATTCTTCCATTTCATTTAAGTTATCGAATTTATCGGCATAAAGTTGAGCAAAGTAGCTCCTAACTATTGTTCTAATTTCCTCTTCATTAGTGGTGAGTTCACCCTTTTCATTTTCAAGACTATCAATTTGCTTTTTCTCTTTCCTTTTTTTAATCAGGTTTACTAAGGGTTTGTCTATTTTGTTGTTTTTTTCATAAAACCAACTCTTAGTTTTATTAATTAATTCAATAGTTTTTTTTACTTTCAATTTTATTAATCTCACCTTTTATTTTTTGAATTTCAAGTTTTGTGTTTGTCAGGGGGTTTTAATTTGTTCCTTTTCTAGCAATTTTAGTTGTAAGCCCAATTGGTTGGCCCTCTCTTTCTCTATTTTGTTCAAGTATGCCTCTAGAGATATAAAACTTCCACTTATTACTGCTTTGGCTGTATCCCACACATTTTGGTATGATGTCTCATTATTGTCATTTTCTTGGGTGAAGTTATTAATTATGCCTATGATTTGCTGTTTTACCCAATCATTCTTTAGTATAAGATTATTTAGTTTCCAATTATTTTTTGGTCTACTTTCCCCTGGCTTTTTATTAAATGTTATTTTGATTGCATTATGGTCTGAAAAGGATGCATTTACTATTTCTGCCTTACTGCATTTGATTTTGAGGTTTTTATGCCCTAGTATATGATCAATTTTTGTATAGGTTCCATGAATTGCTGAGAAGAAAGTATATTCCTTTCTGTCTCCATTTAGCTTTCACCAAAGATCTATCATATCAAACTTTTCTAGTATTCTATTTACCTCTTTGACTTCTTTCTTATTTATTTTCTGGTTTGATTTATCTAATTCTGAGAGTGCAAGGTTGAGATCTCCTGCTATTATAGTTTTGCTATCTATTTCCTCTTGCAGCTCTCTTAATTTCTCTTTAAGAATTTAGATGCTGCCCCACTTGGTGCATATATGTTTAATATTGATACTGCTTCATTGTTGATGCTGCCCTTTAGCAGGATATAATGCCCTTCCTTATCTCTTTTAATTAGATCAATTTTTGTTTTTGCTTGATCTGAGATGAGGATGGCTACTCCTGCTTTTTTGGTTTTGCCTGAGGCATAATAGAGATCTTAAATAAGGGAAAGGGACCTGTATGTGCAAGAATATTTGTGTCTTCCCTCTTTGTATTGGCCAGAAACTGGAAACTAAGTGGATGCCTATCAATTGGAGAATGGCTGAATAAATTGTGGTATATGAATATTATGGAATATTATTGTTCTTTAAGAAATGACCAGCAGGATGATTTCAGAAAGTCCTGGAGAGACTTAAATGAACTGATGCTGAATGAAATGAGCAGGACCAGGTGATCATTACATACTTCAACAACAATACTATATGATGATCAATGGACATGGCTCCTTTCAACAATGAGATAAACCAAAGCAGTTCCATTGGTTCAATGATGAATAGAATCAGCTACACCCAGCGAAACACCTCTGTGAAATGAATGTGAACCACTACACAACATTTCCAATCCTTTTTTTTTTTCAGCCTGCATTTTTTACTTCCTTCATAGGCTAATTGTACATTATTTCAAAGTTTGATTCTTCTTGTGCAACAAAATAACTGTTTGGATATGTATAGATATATTGAATTTAACATAAACTTTAACATGTATTGGTCTACTTGCCATCTGGGGGAAGGGGTGAGGGGAAGGAGGGAGGGAAAAATATGGAACTAAAGGTTTTGCAGTTGTCAATGCTGAAAAATTACCCATGCATATGTCTTGAAAATAAAAGCTATAATTAAAAAAAAAGAAATCCTGCTGGTCATTTTTAGAGAAAAATAATTTTCCATAACATTCATATATCATAATTTATTCAGTCATTCTTCAATTGACAGGCATCCATTCAGTTTTTACTTTTTAGCCACTACAAAAAGAGCTGCCACAAACATTTTTGAACATGTGGATCGCTTTCCCTCCTTTAAGATCTCTTTGGGATATAAGCCCAATTGAAACACTGCTGGGGCAAAGGGAATCCATGATTTGATAACTTTTTGAGCATTTCAAATTGCTCTCCAGAATGATTGGATCCATTCATAATTCCACCAACAATGTATCAGTGTCCCAGTTTTCCCACCTCCCCTCCAACATTCATCATCTTTTCCTGTCATCTTAGCCAATATGAGAGGTGTGTAGTGGTATCTCAGAGCTGTCTTAATGTCCATTTCTCTGATCAAGAGTGATTTAGAGCATCTTTTCATATAACTAGAGAGAGTTTTAATTCCTTCATCTGAAAATTGTCTATTCATATGCTTTGACCATTTATAAATTGGAGAATGGCTTGAATTCTTATAAAGTTGAGTCAATTCTCTATACATTTTAGAAAAGAGGCCTTTACCAGGACCTTTGAATGTAAAACTATTTTTCCAATTTATTGCTTCCCTTCTAATATTGTCTGCATTACTTTGGTTTCTACAAAAAAACTTTTTCAATTAAATATAACCAAAATTATCTGTTTTGTGATCAATAATGATATCTAGTTCTCCTTTGGTCACAAATTTCTTTCTTCTCCACAGATCTGAGATATATACCTCTCCTATGTTCTTCTAATATGTTTATAATATCATTCTTTATGTCTGTTTCATGAATCTATTTCAATCATATCTTGGTAAATGGTGTTAGGAGCAGGTCAATGTCTAGCTTCTGCCAGTCTAGTTTCTAATTTTCACAGCAATTTTTGTCAAATAGAGAATTCTTATTTCAAAACCTGGGCGGTTTGAGTTGGTCAAACACAAGATTAATATAGTCATTGACTATTTTGTCCTGTGAATTTTAACCTATTCCACTCATTGATACTCTGCTTCTTAGTACCAAATAGTTTTGATGATCGAAGCTTTATGATACATTTTTAGATGTGGTACAGCTAGACCACCTTCATTTGCATTTTTCATTATTTCTCTTGAAATTCTTGACCTTTTTTTTTTTTTTTTAACTGAGGCAGTTGGGGTTAAGTGACTTGCCCAGGGTCACACAGCTAGGAAGACTTGAGTGTTCGAGGCCAGATTTGAACTCAGGTCCTCCTGACTTCAATGCTGGTGCTCTATCCACTGTGCCACCTAGCCGCCCTGACCGTTTGTTCTTGCAGATGATTTTGTTTCTATTTTTTCTAGGTCAGCGAAATAGCTATTTAATCTAATAAATAGATTAGTGTAAGTAGTATTATCATTTTTATTATATTCGGTAAACCTATGCAAGAGCAGTTGATATTTTTTCCAATTGTTTACATCTGACTTTATTTGTATGGAAAGTGTTTTGTAATGTTGTTCATATAGTTCCTGATTTTCCCTTGGCAGATACATTCCGAAATATTTGACTATCAACAGTTAATTTAAATTTACTTTCTCTTTTTGTATACCTTGCATATATATATATATATATATATATATATATATATATCACCTGCAAAGGGTGATAATTTGGTTTCCTCATTACCTATTGTAATTCCTTTAATGTATTTTTCTTCTCTTATTGCCAAAGCTAGCATCTCTAATACAATATTGAATAGTAAGGTGATAGTGGGCAACCTTGTTTCGCCCTGATCTTATTGGGAATAGCTCCAGTTTATCCCCATTAAATATGATGCTTGATGGCTGTAAATAGATGCTACTACTTTAAAGAAAATCTACTTATTCCTATATTCTCTAGGAATGAATATTGGATTGTATCAAATGCTTTTGGTGCATATATAGAGATAATTATATGATTTTTGCTAATTCATTTATTTATATAGTCAATCATACTGATTGAACCAACCTTGCATTTCTGGTATAAATTCTAATTGGTCATGGTGTATTATTCTGGGGTTAACCTTCTGTAATCTCTTTGTTAATATTTTATTTAATATATTTGTATCAATATTCATTAGGGAAATTGTTCTATATATATATAATATATATATATATATAATTGTTATATATATATATGTATATATATATATAATTGTTCTATAATTTCTTTTCTCTGTTTTTACTTTACATAGTTTAGTTTTCAACACCATGTTTGTGTCATAAAAGGAATTTGATAGGAGTCCTTCTTTCCTTATTTTTTTCAAATAGTTTATATAGTATTGGAATTAATTGTTCTTTAAATATTTGGTGGAATTCACACGTAAATATATCTGGCCCTGGAGATTTTTTTCTTAGGGAGTTGATTAATAACTTATAGTATTTCTTTTATGAAATAGGACTATTCAAGTAATTTATTTCCTTTTCTGTTAATCTGAAAATCTATGTTTTTGTAGGTATCCCTGCATTTCACTTAAGTTATCAAATTTATTGGCATAATGTTGGAAAAAAAATCTAATTATTGCTCTAATTGCCTCTTCATTGGTGGAAAGCTCTTCCTTTTCCTTTTTAAGAATATCAACTTGATTTTATTCTTTCTTTTTTCTTATCAAATTAACTAAAGGTTTATCTATTTTGTTGTTTTTTTCATTAAACTGAATCTTAGTTTTATTTATTTATTTATTTATTTAATAGTGATTTTAGTTTCAGTTTTATTGATCTCTCCTTTTATTTTTAGAATTTCAATTTTGTTATTTGATTGTGTTTTTTAATTTGTTCTTTTTCTAGTCAGTGCTAACTGACTTAAGATGCTAGATGGGCTTAGCCAGGTTTTGTGAAATTCTGGCTTTTCAGGGTTCACTATTTACCTTTTGTATTTGTTTTGGATGGTTTATAACTTCTCTGATATTCTACTGGCAGAGTAGCCAACACTGCTGTACATCTTTCCTGTAGATTTTCCAACATGTGGAACCCATACTGCTCTGTAACTTTGTGCTACCTCCCACTGCTGATGGTGCTCAGCCTGCTTGCACTTGGTCCACCTCCTTCCATGCCTAATTGAAACACATCTTTTCTGGTAATCTTTGAAATTATCTTCTCCTGATAATGTTACATTTTCAATATTTTAGGGATCTGCCATTATAGAACTTATTCAGAAGCTGGATTTCCTAGTTCATCTGAGGGGTGTGGGAAAATGTCAGGAAAAAAAGTGTGTCCTCTCTGCCATCTTGGCTCCGACCCTTTTCAAGAAATTATCAAGGAAAACTTCAAACATACCAATTCCAGAGGACAAAATATGCATTGAAAGAAACTATACATCACCTCCTAAAAGAGATTCTAAGATGTACACTCCAAGGAATATTGTAGTCATATTCCAGAATGATCAGATCAAGGAGAAAATGATACAGGTAGCCAAAAAGAAACAATTAAAATACCAAGAAGCCAAAGTTAGGATTGCACAGGACTTAGCAGCTTGTATATTTAAAAAGTGAGGAGTTAAATCATAATGTTCTGTAAGGCAAAAGAGCTTGCATCTCAATCAAAAATCAATTACCCAGAAAAATTAAGCACAATATTTTAGGGGAGAATATGGATGTTCAGTGAAAGAAGGGATGTGCAATTTTTCTTGATGAAAATGTAAGTGTTGAACAGAGAATTTGACCTTTGAGGACAAGACTCAAAAGAAGTACTAAATCATAAATAGAATAGGTTAAATGGTTTACATAACAACATGGGAAGATAATTTTTGTAACTCTCAAAAACAGTATTTTTATTAGGGAAGAAGAAGCACTATCCAGACACAGAGTATGGATTGACTTTCATTTAATGATATGAAAAAATAATAACAAGGGGTTTTTTAAATATTGTACTGAGAGAATGGGAAATAGAGAAGCAGAATAAAGTAAATTGCATCAAATGAAGACCTATTGCAGTAGAGGCAAAAAGAGGTTGAACATTCTTGAACCTTACTCTCATTGGATTTGGCTGAAAGAGATAATAACATACACTTAGCTGAGCATAATAATTTTTCTTATATAGTAAGCATGGGAAAAGGGAAAGAAAAGAAAAGTGAAGCCTGAAAGAAGAGAGGACAGACTGAAGAAAGTGGTAGTCAGAAGCAAAACACTAATGAGGAGAATGCAGGGAGAGAGAAAAATATAAATGGGAAAAAACAGATGTAGGAAAATATACTGTTATTAATCACAACCATAAATTTGAAAGAGATTAACTCTTTGAGAAAATAGAAGTCAATAGCAAAATAGATTAAAATCCGAATCCTACAATATAATTTTATAAAAAATAAAAACTCATATGATACAGAGAGATACACACAAAATAAACATAAAAATCTGGAGCTGAAAATATGCTTAAGCTGAAGTAAAAAAAAATCAGGGGTGGTAAGCCGGGTGTCAGACAAAAGAAAAGCCAAAATGGATTGAATTCAAAGCTCTCAGAAATACAGTAAACTGCATCTTGTTATAAGGCATTATAAACAATGAAGTAATAGCATACTAAACATTTGTGCATCAGCTTATATCCTTAGCAGTCAAATCCTTAGAAAAGTTAAATAAAGAAAGAAAAAAGATAGCAAAACTATACTAGTGGGAGAACTCAATTTTTGCTTTCAGAATTAGATGAATTAGCTACTAAATAAGAAAGAAGCTAAGAAGGCAAATAGAATTTTAGAAAAGTTCTTTACTAAAACTGGAGTTTAGAGAAGGTTAGTTCATTAGCAATAATACAACAGGAATCCAAATGAAAATTAGATTTGAAATTAAGCAGCAATTGATATTTTCCTGAATTGATTTGGGAAACCCCCCAAAAGGAAATAAGGAAAATGAAAAATACAAACATTAAAGGACTGGCACGTGCCTGAATGATGACAAGTGCTGAATTTATTTTGTCATTTTCCTCTATAGGAATGTAAGCAGTTTAAACTTTAGTTATTTGCAACATTCTTTCATTTTAAAATTTTCTTTTGTAACATAAATATTTTAGTAAATTAAAAATGTTTTATATTATATTAGTTGTGTGGTACAATAAAATTTACTGTAATATACAAAATGAATAGAAAAGTTAAGTTTGATAGACCTTTGAAGAAAATTGGATGACATTAAAAAGGAATATAGAGGTGTATGGCTGTTGGGACCCTGGATATCTTAGAATCAGCTAAAGTCAGTATAAACAAAAGACTTTATTCTTGGTCATTTTGGGTCAAAGTCAGGGGATTAGATCTAGCAATCTCCACACCACCTCCTTCCTCTCTCTCTACAGCCAAGAGCATGAATCAGTCTCCTCCTTTTATTCTACCCACTGATCTCACTTCCCCTTCTTTGTCCACATCCACTGATCAAGCCATCACAGAATAGTTAAGTAGGGTCATCCTCCAAACATGTGGCAATAGAGAATTGTCCAATTGGTGATTAGACTCACGTGCTAGGTCACCTTGCATCTGCTCAGTTCTAACCCTTTACATATGGCACCTGCACAAACACGGACAGTATATTAGGACATAAAAACCTCACAGTTAAATACAGAAAGGCATAAATATTAAATATATCATTTTCAGATCATGATGAAATAAAATTTATGTTGAACAAAGAGTCGTGGAGAGATAAACTAGAAAGAAATTAGAAACTGAAAAATATATACCAAAAAAAAATGAGTGGATCAAACAACAAATCATAGAAATAATAATTTCATCAAATAGAATAACACTAAGGAGCCAACATGCAAAAACTTTGGAGATAAAGTCAAAGCAATTCTTAAGGGAAATTTTATATTTCTAAATACTTCCATAAATAGAAAAGAGAAAGAAGAGATCAATAAATTGAACAAGCAACCAAAAAAGCTAGGAAAAAACAAATTTAAAATGCCTAATTAAATGTCATATTAGGAATTCTGAAAATTAAAGGAGATATTAATAAAATTAAAAGAAAACCATTGAACTAATAATTAAAGCTAAGAGTTGGTCTTATGGGTAAAAGCAGTAAAATAGTTAAACATTTGGTTAATTTGATTTTAAAAAGCAAGAAAACCAAATTAACAATATCAAAAACTTTTAAAAAGGTTCATCAATATAGAAGGGCAAATTAAGGCAATAATTAGGAGCTATTTTCATCTATTGTATACTAAAAATCTGACAATCTAAGTGAAATAGATAAATACATGCAAAAATAAGGAGAGAGAGAGAGAGAGAGAGAGAGAGAGAGAGAGAGAATGCTTCATTCGTTTTCAAAAACACAATCAGTTTCTCCTGTTGATATGAATAGTATTTTTCATGATATATTCTTCAAAGTAGTCTTGGAATATTGTAGTACTGTTAATAGCAATTTGCAGTTGATCATCCCAGAAAATTGGTACTCCTTTGTATACAGTACATTTCACTTTGCTTGAGTTCATGGAGGAATTTCCAGGTCTTTTTCTCTTGAGAGCAGCCTGTTCATCAATTCCAATTGAACAATAGTATTTCATCACAATTACATACCACAATATATTCAGCTATTCCCAAATTCATGGATATCTTCTCAATTTCCAGTGTTTTATCCTGAGCAAAGAGCTGCTACAGATATTTGTGTACATATATGTCCTTTTCCTTTTAAAATATATCTTTTGATATTCATGCCTTTTAGTGGTATTTTTAGGTCAAAGGATACATGCTTATTTATAGCCCTTTGGGTATAGATCATATCTTTTGATCATTAATCAATTGGGGCATGACTCTTATGTTTTATAAATTTGACGGAATTCTCTATATATTTGAGAAATGAGTCTTATCAGAGAAACTTGCTTCAAAATCCTTTTTACAGTTACTAATGCTAACTATATGTCTGCCATTTATTCTAGTCTCTCACTCCTTTCAACCTGTCCATGTTCAAAGTTTTTTGCTCCTGACCATTTCCTCCCCCAGTATGTCTTCCCTTTTATCAATCTTCCCCTTTCCCCTATCCAGTTCTCTTCCTATTTTCCTGTAGGATAAAATAGATTTTTATATCCATATTGAGTATATGTGCTATTTCCTCTCCCAGCCAATTCTAATGAGAGTAAGGTTCACTTACTCACCTTTTCCTATCCCTGTGCTCCTCCACTATAAAAGATTTTTCTTAACTCTTTTTCTGACAAATAGTTTACACCATACTTCTTCTCTCTTTTCATTTCTTCTAGTACATTCCTTTCTCACATCTTAATTTCAACATTTTCTTTTTAGATATTATCCTTTCATATTCAATTCACACCTTTGCCCCCTGTCTATATTCTTTTCTACTCCTATAATAATGAGAAAATTCTAATGAGTTACAAGTATCATTCTCCCATATAGGAATGTAAACAAATAAAGCTTATTAAGTCCCTTATAATATCACTTTTCTGATTACCTCCTTATGCTTCTCCAGAATCCTGCATTTGAAAATCAAATTTTCCTTTTAGCCCTGGTCTTTTTATCATGAATGATTGAAAATCCTCTATTTCATTGAATATTCACCATTTTCTCTGAAAGATTATACTCATTTTTGCTGGGTAGGTGTCTCTTGGATGTAATCCTACATCCACATCTCTCTGATATATAATATTCCAATTCCTCTGGTATTGTGATGTAGAAGCTGCTAAATCTTGCATTATCCTGAGTGTGGATCCATTTTCCTTGAATTGTTTCTTTCTGGATGCTTGCAATATTTTCTCTTTGACATGGGAATTTGAGGAATTTGGCTATGGGAATTTGAGGAATTTGGCTATACTATTTTTGGGAGTTTTCATTTGGGGATCTCTTTTAGAAGGTGATTAGTGTATTTTTTTTTGTTTGTTTTTTTCAATTTCAATTTTACCTTCTGTTTGTAGAATATCAAGACAGTTTTCATTGACAATTTTTTGAAAGTTATGTCCAGACTCTTTTTTTTTTTAATCTTAACTTTCAAGTAAAGCAATACTGTTAAATTAGATTTCCTGGATCTATTTTCCAAGTTAGTTGTTTTTTTCCAAAAAAATATTTTATATTATTTTCTATTTTTTTCTTTTTTTGGTTTTGCTTTATAGTATAATTATTTCTCATAATATCATTAGCTTCCATTTGTTCAATTCTAATTTTTAAGGAATCATTTCCCTCAGTGAGTTTTTGTACCTACTTTCTGAATTGGCTGCCTTTTCTTTTTAAGGCATTCTTCTCTTATGCTTTCTTTTGCCCCCCACTCTCAATTCATTTCCTAATTTTTTCTCTCTCTTACTTGATTTTCAAAATCCCTTTTGAAATGCTCTAAATCACTACTGATTACAGAAATACAAATAAAAACAACTGTGAAGTATCACTTCACACCTTTCTGACTGATTAAAATGTCAGCAAAAGATAATGATAAATGTTGGAGCAAATGTGGGTAAACTGGGACATGAATCATGAATTTATTGATGTCAAAATTGTGAAATGATCCTACCATTCTACAGAGTAATTCAAAACTATCCCAAAGGGCTATAATACTGTACATACACTTTGATGCTAGGAAGGCTGTATCCCAAGGAAATTATAAAGTTGGGAAAAGGGCCCATATGTGCAAAAATGTTTGCAGCAGCTCTTTTTGGGGTAGCAAAGACTAGGAAAATGAGTAGATGCCCATAATTTGGGAATGGCTTTATTGTGGTATATAAAGTTAATGGAGTATTATTAAAGTTCTATAAAAATGAAGAACAAGATGATTTTAGTGAGACTTGGAAAGATTTACATGAAGTGATAATGAGTGAAACAAGCAGAATCATGTATATATTGTACACATAATAGAATTTGTGTGATGATCAACTAAAATGTTTTATTCTTCTCTGTGTTTCAGTGCTTCAAAGCAATTCCAATATACCCTGTATAGCAAATGCCATCAGCTTCTGTTATGGGCCAGAACTTGAAACAAGGTCCTGAGTCAGTGGAATTGATAGATAATGGATTAGATATTTAATTTAGCATGGTTCAGTATGATTGATTTATGTATAGTGCTAGAACTCAGCAAATGCAAGGTAATCTAGCACATAGGGCTAATTGGTAACAATTGGACAATTCTCTATTAACATATGCTTGGAGAATGACCCGCCCCAACTATTCTGTGCTTGATTAGTGGGTGTGGACAAAGAAGGAAAAGAGAGAGAGATGAGAAAGTGGAGTAGGACAGGCAGGATCATTCTTTTGGCCATGGAGAGAGAGGAAGGAGGTGTGGATATTGCTAGTTCTAATCCCCTGACAGCAACCCCAAAAGACCAAGAATAAAGACTTGCTTATCCTGACTTTGCTGATTCTGGCTCATAACATCTCCTTGTAAGATTAAACCTGTTGTGACAAGGAGATGTTATGAGCCAGAACTTGAAACAAGGTACTAAGTGGCATTGAGTAGACAATGATTAAATCTAGTTTAGCACTGATTTAATCCTACAAAAAATAATAGTTTCCTGGTGATATAATGATGGGTGTATACTCAGTGTGGGGCATATAAGCAAGAAGCTCTCAGGGCCAGAAAGACAAGCTCACTAGAAGCTCTCAGAGCCTCAGACTGGGATTCAGCTTGGGAGATTCAGAAGCCAGAGAAAGCAAGGCAGGATGTCAAGTTCTTGGAACCAAGGAGAGAGATGGGCTTCCAGAAAAACTACCCAAGCCCCAAGTGAAGGAGACAAGACTTTGAAGGAGACCATAAAGGAGTTGGACTTTAATCCCTGAGTGCTTTTGTGGTGATTACTGAACTGAAACAAAGCTGCCTCCAGAGACTCCAAGAAAACCTCAAGAAGAAAATGTTACATTTTAGAGAAGAATATTACAAGCTTCCAGTAAAAGAACTATAGAGATTCAATGTAAAGCAATAAATGTTATGTTAATTTCTTTTATTTGTTTTTTCCTTCTCTCATTATTCTTCCCTTTTGTTCTGATTTTTCTCTTCCAACATTATTCATAGAGAAGTGTCTTTAAAAAGTTAATTTACATGTATAAATAGAAAAACAAACAAAATCCCCTTTGAGCGCTTCCATATCCTGACACCAATTTCTATTTTTCTTGGAGACATTGGATATAATACCTTTGGCTTTGTTATCTTCTTCTGAGTATGTGTTTTGATCTTTCTTGTCTTGAAGGTAACTTTTTATATTCAAAAACTATTTTTGTTGTCTACTTATTTTTCTAGCTTATTACTTGGCTTTTAAGTTTTTGTTAAAGTAGAGCCCCGTTTCCAGGATGTAGGGTACACTGTCCCAGTCTTCTGGGGTTTGTGAGGCTGTTTTTCAGAGATCTTTCTAGGAACTTGACCACAAGCACACTTTTGTAAAAAACAAAACAAAACAAAACAAACAACAACAACGAAAAACAACAATGTAGTGATGAGAATTAGATAAGGGCACCTAAATGAAATTAGGGTTAATTGAGGTCTAGTGGTATGTTCGGGGTACAGGGAGTCAAATAGAGCTCCCCTGCAATCACTTTGGATTTGACACAAGGATACAGAGTTAAAGGAAGTCTAGTAGCAGGGCAAGAGTCCCCTGTAAAGGAATTTACAGACCCGAAAACCTAGATGAATAAAAGAAGTTTATTGTGGGATTTGTAAGTAAGGTTAGAAGGTAGGAAGACACCAGGGCCAGGGCTGGCACTAGTGAGCAGGAACCCTTGACATGGCCAGCATAAAGATGCCATGTTTGGGACTCCTGCAAAGAGTGGACTCCAGTGTATCCCTTTTAATCTAAAGGGACTCCTTGTGGGTGGAGTTCCAGGTTGGCTCCTGGCTGGGTTTCAGCCAGGGTTAGAATTTGAATAGAATTCAATGGATTTTTAGATAAGGAGGAAGCTATTTGTGCTTGGAGTGGGGATTGGGAAACCTGAGCAGATCATTAGAGCAGGGACTGGGACAGCCCAAGTTAGCTCAGATCAGATGGGGGCTGGGAGAGTCTGGATATCTCCCATTGGAATTCATGGGAGTTGGGAATTAGAAAGGAATCTTAACCCACATCATTAGTAAGTACTCTAAAATGAACACAGTATTAAAATAGGTCAGAGAGTAGCAAAAATTGTAAGATTTAAAAATATATGGGTTCAATTCCTCTATCAGTGCATTACTTTTATTAGGACATCATATAACATGTATAACTCCTATTAAATGATGCAACTTACATCCAACTTACACATTTTCCAAAGGAATTGGCCTCTACCTTCAATGCACTCTCTCTACTATGGAATTTGCTTTTAGGAAGTCAAGTTTACATTTATCTCAATTAAAATTAGCCTTCCTTCAGTAGACAGGATCTGTAGCAACAGGGTGGGAATCTGGTGTACAGTCACTGAGCAAGCTGCACCAGCCCAGCCCAGAACCCAACCTCAGAAGGAAGCACTTATCAAACAAACTAGATTTTATAGCTATAGTAGCGCAGGAAAACTTCTAATAGCTTCACGGCACAATGGGTGCTTGTAATCAGATTCCTAAAAGGAATACTCTGGTATATGAAGTGATACTACCTAAGGGGAAAAATGTTGTTGTTGTTGTTGTTGTTGTTTGTTTGTTTGTTTGTTTTTAAAACAATATTAAAAAGAAAAAAACAACCTCAAAATTCTAGAATTCTGATGAAAACAATGTCAAACAAAGAGTGCAGAAGCCCCAAAATGAAACAAGGTACCTATTTATTGTCAGGGTTAGCATGCTTATCTGGACAAGAAAAATATATAAATATATAAATTTGTTTACTCTGGAATATTCATTTTTCCCATCATGATTCTATTTTTCACATTGAAAGAACTGTTCATTGGGAAGGCATATATGGAGAGAAAAACTTTCAAAAAAGGATCACTAAGATATTTGAAAATAAAATAGGAAATGATGGTAATTCAAACAGTACAGGGGACATTTTGCATTTTTCCTACTTTAGAGATAATAACCAAAAAAAATATCATCAGGCAATAAATTTCTCAAAATTTGTAGCAGTTAAGAGCCAAATGATTAAAACACTAGATCTAGATGAAAGAAAACTTGAGTTCAAATTAAGCCTCAGAAACTCACTGATTGTGTGACTGGAAAAGCCAGTTTAACTCTGTCTCAGTGTCATCATTTGTAAAATGGGGATATTAACTCATAGTAGGATTGATGAGAGGAAGTACTTAGTATAGTACTGAACAGGAGGATAGTACAGTAAAGTACTTAGAATTGTCTATCATGCAGTAGAAACTTCTTCATACTGTATTCACTAAGAGGATGATAACATGAGGGAGATATTTCTATGACATGCAAATGAATTGGATTTAAGTGAATGAGAACTGTACAAATTCCCCAGTCCTACTTTTCCCTCTGGAGCCATCTGGATCCATGACAAGATAAAAATCAAGCCCACTGGATATGGCCCTCTAGTAGAAAGTACATAAATGTTGAATTTGTTTCCTCTCTAACTGCACCTCCAGTAATTTGTTTTCAAAGATAAACATGATAACTTTTGCCTATAAATGGAAGTTTTCCTAGTTTGATAGAACCTATTAGGCTCAACACTTGACAAATCAGCTTTACTTCTGTGTCTTCTTAAGGCAGAGGACTGGGTCATTTGTGAAGGGTTTTTTCCATGACAAATATAAAAGTAAAACTTAATATTGCTCCTAAATTGCTTAACATATTTTCTCCTTGTCCTATCTCTTATATGACTGCAGTAAGAGTTAGAAAGTCAGGGGAAAGAAAACTACATATCACACAGATGAAACACTATAAGAAATGACACTGGTATTTTATTCTGTCAAAAGCTTTTTGTGATTCCTTATAGCATGAGAGAGTTTACCTGATACAGTAAAGCAATTTATTGAAGTTTTTTTTAACTCCACTTAGTAGAGAAAAAAATAATTACCTTTCCTTCCCCAGATTTGGCAACTCCATAAAAATCTACAAAGAGGTTGCATTAATATATGCCTAGTGACCACTGGTGCTGAAATTTTAAGGCTGGAGAGGATGGAATAAGAATAATGTGTTACAATACATTATTACATTTTGGTGTTTTATTGGTGACTTTTCATATTGCTATCATTTCCTTTATCTCCTCCCTCAACAGAACACTTTCTTTGAATAAAAAGTATGGTGATTTAAAATTAAATCAAAGTACTGACACCATATGATTATATGTCTTGTTTCAAACCTATAATTTCACCACCAGTTTTCTAGAATCAAATGCTCATGTCATCATTGTTGTGAGTGAACACCTATAAAATACTCCCTTACACCTTACCAGTTTGATTGTGGGAAATCACTTTGTAAACTGAAATGTAATTTAAATTTATTATATTGCTCTTATTGATTCTTAAAGCCTTCCAAATAACATAACAATAAGTGAGAATATTGGGCCTGGTCCTTAGGATTTTGAGACTAGTATATTAATAAATATTTTATATTATTAACTATTTCAATATACTAGTAGTTCACTTAAGTTTTTCTCTTCAACACCCACTTCCTGTGCTTTACAAATATTGAATCTTTGTCAAAAGCATTCCCACTGGAACATACCTTGCAATATTTCTCATGATTGATTCTTTTCTTGACCAAAATAATGAAATGAAAGGTGAAGGAGCTAGAATCTAAGTAGAGAAGTTACCCACATTATTCAGAAAAAC
The DNA here is from genome assembly GCF_048593235.1 of Sminthopsis crassicaudata. Taxonomy (NCBI): domain Eukaryota; kingdom Metazoa; phylum Chordata; class Mammalia; order Dasyuromorphia; family Dasyuridae; genus Sminthopsis; species Sminthopsis crassicaudata. The sequence goes on from NC_133617.1 coordinate 681,743,889, forward strand.
GTTACCCACATCTCATAAGAAGATAGTTCATTTGAAGCCCAAAAAATCCATGTATGTGTATCTCATTATTAAGCAGTTCAAAAGGGAGCCAAGGTGGTGAAGAAAACTACTAGTCTGAGTTCTCCTACAAACCCCTTTGAATACCTTTGAATAGAACCATAAAAAAACGTAGAGCAGCAGAACCACAGAAGAGTGGGATGAAATAAATGTTCATTCATAGACAACTTAGATGGTCAGCAAAATGAGCGAGAGTAGAATGGCACATGCCAGCACAGGCATAGCCCTAACAATTCAAGGGCAGAGCTTGAAAGCCACAGAATTAGCAGTGGTTGCAGAAACTTCCAGAGCTCTCAGTTCAGAAATGAAGTTTGTTGGACAAATATTCATTAGGAGATTACAGAGGTCTCTTTGCTAGCACTAAAACAGGATTATGTTGTTTTTCCTATACTGTAATCTGGATTGCAGTCAAGTATGGTAATCTTAGATCAATGAAGATCACCAGCACAAAAGAATTTGCAGCCACATTGGAGCAAGGACCCTCATTCCAGTTCCAAGGTAAAAAAGAATGCTTGTGGTCATTTGCAAAAGAGCACAAAACCAGGAGAGTACTAAATACATCTTTCTTTAAATAATACTTCTTTGGAAGAACTGAAAACTTAAAGGTCACTAGAAGTACCTCTAAAATCAAATTGCACAGAACTCATGAAGCTTCGAAGAGTATAAGCTTCCACAGTGGAAACAGACCTCCACTTTAAGAAGGGGCTAAAATCAAGAAATAGGTTTGACAAATGAGGAAACAAACAAACAAACAAAAAATAATACTTATCAGAAATATGGTGTCAAAATCAAAAACACATACTTAGAAGAAAACAAAGTTGAAGTTCCTACATCCAAAGCCTCTGAGAAAAAAAAAATATGAATTCCTCTCAAGCCACAGAAGTTTTAAAAAGATTTTGAAAATCATGTTTCAAAAATCAAGAATTACCAACCCAGAAAATTTGAGAATAATCCTTCAGAGAAACAACAAAAAAGTGGTTATTTGATGAAATAAAGGATTTTTTGAGAATCTTTGATGAAAAGACCCAAGATCAATAAAACATTTGACTTCCAAATAAAATACTCAAGAGAAACATAAACAGGCAAGCACGAAAGGGAAATCATAAGGGATTTAAGATTAAATAAATTGTTTACATTCCTACATGGAATCATGGTACTTGTAACTCTGTAATTGTGTGTGTGTGTGTGTGTGTGTGTGTGTGTGTGTGTGTGTGTTTATGTGTATACACACAGACAGAGGGCTGAGTTGAAGGTTAAGGGATTATACCTAAAACAATAAAATTAAGGGAGATGAATGTACTGGGGGAAAGAGAAGAGGAGAAGTAGAATAGGATAAATTATTTTACAAAAAAGACACAAGAAAAAGGTGAGAAGGAGTGAAAAAACCTAACATTCATAAGAACTGTCTGAAAAGGATTAAGAAATATTTTGAACTGGGAAGAAAAATCTGTTTTACCATACTGGAATCTGTTTTACAATACTGGGAAGGGATTAAAAGAGGGAGGAAGATATGTTTGATAGAAAGGAGGGAAGACTATGGGAAAAGTTAGAAAGAAGCAAAATACTTTTTGTGAAGGAAAGGGTTAAAAGCAGAAAGACAATAGAATACATAAAGTGAAATATGATGGAAGGAAATACAGTTTACAATAGTAACAGTGGAAACAATTTTGAAGCAAGTTTCTTTAATAAAGGCCTCATTCCTCAAATATATAAAAAACCGAATCAAAATGTTATTCCCTAATTGACATATCACAAAATGATCTGAATAGTTTTCAGATGGAGTAATCAAAATTATTTATGACCATATCTTTAAAAAATGTTCTCTGCCTCACTATTGATTAGAGGCATGAAAATTAAAACAATTTTGAGACACTACCTCATACCTAGAATTGGCTAATAGGACAGAAAAAATAAAATGGCAAATTGTGGAGAGATTCTGGGAAAAATGAGACATTACTAAACTATTGGTAGAAGTGTGAACTGATTCAACAATTCTGAATAACAATCTGAAACTATTCCCAAAGAGCTGTAAACCATGCATATATTTTTGACATAGCAATACTATTAGTAGGTCTGTATTACCCAAAAAGATAAAGTACTAAAAGAAGAATGACTTACATGCATCATCTTCCATAAAAATTATGGTCTTTTCTTGGGGTAGAAATTGGAATTGGAAATTGATGGGATGTCCATGAATTGAGGAATTTCTGAATAAACTGTTGTATATGATTATGACAGAATACTATTGTTCTACAAGAAATAATAAGAAGGATGCTCTCAGAAAAATTTGGAAAGACTTCTATGAGCTGATAGAAAATGAAATATACAGTGTACAGAGTAAAAGAAATACTGTATAATAATCAGGCTTGAATGATCCAGCTATTCTCAGCAACACAGTCATCCAATACAAGTCTGTGGGGCTTATACTGTAAAATATTATCTATCCTCAGAAAAAGAACTGATATCTGCATACTTTTTTACTTTATTTTTATTAAAAAGGATTTTTATTTTTGATCTTTTATAACATGACTATTGTAGAAACGTTTTGCATGAAATGGCTTGTTTTCCCAGATGACATCTTGTGGGGGGAAAGCGGGGAAGAAGAAAGAATCAATTTTAAGCTCAAATTTTCAAAACAAATCTTAAAATTTGTTTTACATGTAAATGAGGGAAATAGTTCTCATGATATTGCACCAGCTCTGCATTCTTGTTATAAAATCCATTTGGTCCTAGTATATTGTCTTGTAGATAAGTAGCTGTAATCTCTTTGTTATTATTTTGTTAAATTTTTTTCTTCAGTATTCATTAAGGAGATTGGTCTCTAATTTTCTAATTAAGGGCAACTTCAAAATAATGATTTTTTTTTCCTCAGGTGAAAACTATATAAGAAAGCAGCTAAAGTTTTGATCACTTTTCATAAAAAGATTCACCCTAGCAATTAAATAATCAATCTGTGAAATAGTTATATTGCCATATGAAGGCAAAGGACTGTAATTCACAAATGATGTCCTTTCAAGATATGAAAATTCAAGTTAATATAAAAAGGCAGGGACAGAGATGGGGAAGCAAAAAATACAAGAAATTTTACTTACTATGTCACTGTTCTAAGTTTCTTCATATACATTAATATTCCTAAAATCGCACCTCAGTTGGTGCTTGAAGTTGCACAATCAGATGTTCAAAAAAAAATTGCTAGGATACCGTCAAAATGATGACAATGATTATGATAACTAATTTGTAAATATAGCTTTATGGTTTTCAAAGTTCTATATCCCTATTTGATTTTTAAAAATGTGAAATAGGTGTTATTTAGAGTCCTGGAAAAGTAGAACAATTTTTCAAGGTCATACATTTAATAAGAATCTGAGACAGAATTTGAATTTAGTTCTTCCTGATTTCAAGGTTTCGAGTATTATACTCAATCCATCTAGTTAGTAAATTGTAATATTTTTCTCACCAATTACTATTTTTATAAACATAATCTTCAAAGACTAATAACTAAAACCATCTATACAATTTTGAAAAAAGTAATCTCTAGATAATTTATAGAAAACAGATTCTTCCCAGTCAACATTTTTTTGGGAGGTGGGGAGGAAATGATCATTTGCTTTATTTCCCAGTATAGATTCAATAAAAATTAACTTAAATAAACATAAATATGCATTTTGAAAAAAAATAATTATGGGGTGGAAATCATTCTTGCATGAACAAATTAGAAAGCAAAGATTCTTCTCTTGGTACAGAACAGAGATGAATCTCCTCAGTCCAAACTTATCCTTTCTTTCTCAGTTCAGTAATTTATGCAGGTGAAGTCAGATTAAAATAGACAGGCAAGGCAGTCTGGGAGATAAAGAAGAGTCATAGAAAGGTCAATATGCAGCTTGAGGGACATGAGCAAGTCACAGAGGAAGAGTTATACCAGTTTTGCCTGAGATCTAGTTGGGGGATTTGCAGGCACTTTGAACAGGCACTCATGAGCCTTAGGTCTTTTTTAGTAGCTGGTGAAAACATGTACCTTGTGACTTCCTTCTCTTTGCTAATCCTCTTATTATTGATTCTCCTGGAACAGCATTGTTTCTCAGCCACTAGATTGCCCAAGACTAACAATATTTTCTAGTGTTCCCTACAAACACATCTCCATTAACAAATTAATCCATTATTACTTGGGAGATTTTTTTTCTGAAAATCGCTGATAGCATGTCACGAATAGCCTTTCAGCCTCTGTTAAGCTCACTACACACCTTTTCCTTCAGCTTGATTCAGTATACCAGTCTAGCTGAAGTTTTTTTTTTTTTTTTTTTTTTTTTTGCAATATATAATATATATATATATATATATATATATATATATATATATATATTTTTTTTTTTTTTTTTTCATTTATATGTGACTTTACTAATTCAGGAAACTCAGAGTAGAAATTCCATTTACCTTTATAGGGAAGCTATCATCTGAAGTATAAGTATAAGCCCCAGAGTGGGGCCTATGACACTGAAAGATGAAAGTACTTGTCCTAGTTAATTCTTATTCTATTCCTTGCACCAGACCTCCTCTCAATCTTCACCCTTAGAGATCAACTATCCAGTTCACAAATATGAGATGTGGAAAGCAATTAGAAGTTATGAAAAAAATTAAAGATTTTAGTGACTTATGTGTTTATGTAGCAGATGTGAGAGAAGAGCTGAGGTAGGCTTGAACTGTGTAACTGCCAGAAAACAAGAACCTGATGATGTACTAAGCCCTTGTGAGACCTCATCTCAAGTACTCTCTATTTCTTGAAGTGACAGCTTCAGATGTACTGTAAGGAGCTTAAGGGTACCTTGACATTTAATTGGTGAAGATCCTACAATAAGAAGGGTTGATTTAAATCTCTTAGGTCATGAATAATCTAGAGAAGGGAAGATTCTGAGGGGAAATTACATGTTCAAATATCATATAGAACAGTGATTTGGCTTGTTCTCTTTTGCCCAAGGAAACAGAAATAATTGAAATAATTAACAGGCTGCTTTATGCTTAACACCAGGAAAAATATTTTCTTAAAAATTCAAGCTGTCCAAAAGTAAAGAGAGCTAGTAGGTTTTCCCTCCTTGGAAGTGTTCAAAAGACATTGAACACCACATCATCATTGAAATTCTAGTGGATATTCTATTCAAATAGGAGTTAAACTATTTATTCCCTGAGTCCCCTTCAAAGTTTTGAATTATTTTCTTTTATTACAAATCCACAGTCTCCAGAAGGTACATTGCATATTCCGTTTATTATTATTATTTTAGTAGGTGATTCAGGAAGATAGCAGAGTAGGACATACAATTCCAAGCCCTCAAGGTTCCCCTGAATAAATGAAACAGAATTGCTCTTCATAGAAACTTTGAATGAAAAACAAATAAGAGTTGGGGCAGAACAATGATTTTCCTGGTACAACCTAAGATGATTTGAAGAACTGACTCCAGGATAGAAGTTTGGCTGGTGTGAAATCTGTACTTCTTCAGGGTACTTCTGCTGAAATAGCAAGCAGAACCTAATTGGGTTTAGAGGTAGCCTCAGCCCATAACATAGGGACTCCCTGAAAAGTGTGAGGAGTCAGAGAGGATTGATGGAAACTCTTCTGATGAGGAATATATCAGGCATAATTGTACTGCTTAGACTTGTATCTAGGAAAAAAGAAGCCAGCCCACGCCTGGTGAGTTTGGGAGGTCGGGCTTTTGGAACTTATGGGAGGACTGAGTTCTTGGTTTGAGAATAGAAAGGAGAATTGAAGTGAAGACAGAGGCATCATCCCACCCCCAACACCTGCATAGCTACAGGACTACAAGTGATTATACCAACAAGCACTTATTAAAGAAAAAATGAGCAGGCAAAGAAGAAAGAACCTAACTACAGAAAATTACTAGCCCTTTAAGGAAGATTGGGATTATCTTCAGAGGAGGATGCTGAAGTTAAAAAAAAAAAAAGCCTTAAAAAAAAAAAAAAAAAAAAAAAAAAAAAAAAAAAAAAAAAAAGCCTTTCCAAACACTAAGGGTAATTTTAGATGGTTTCCTGCATAAAATGAATTCAAAGAAGAACTCAAAAGAAGACTAAAAATCAAATAAGAGTTATGGAAGAAATAGAAGAAAAAAGGAACCATATAAGAACAAGAATAAGTTTATGAATAGAAAGTCTAGCAGCTAGAAAAAGAGATTTGGAGTTTTCAGGAAGAAAGTGACTCTGATTCCTTGAAAATTAGAATTGTTCTTCTGGCCAAGATGGCGGTGTGGAGGCAGACAGTTGCTTGAGCTCCGTGTTTTCTCTCAGGACTTACTTCATGACAAGCCTCAGAGTTAATACTTGACCAGAAAAGAAACCCACAAATAATCACCAACAGAAGACATCCTTGAAATTCGCCAGAAAAGGTCTGTGTTTGCTTGGGGGATGGGGATGACCTGACTGGGCCCAGATTGAGGGCAGGCAGCCAGAGCAAGGCAGGCCGCTCACACAGCTCAGACCAGAGGGGGAGGGGTATGATCTCTTCCGTTTCTGTGAAAAAGACTTCTAACCCAGTTTGGATGTTCCTTCTTGGCAGCAAGCCAGGAGCAGTAGAGAAGGTGTAATCACCAGAGGTGAAGAATAAAACCCCAGAAAGCTAGCATCTCTCCAGACCAGCCCCCCTCTCCAGACCAGCCACCCCCACCCCCACCCAGAGTGACTCAGCACATTCTCAGAACCTCAAAGCACAGACTCAGCACAGGCATCTCTGTCCTGTTAGTGCCTCACTGCTGTCTCCAGCAGTCTGTAGAGGAAGCTCATTAACACCATCCAGCCCCATCCCCCCCTCCCCAAAAAAACACAACAGACCAATTGTTTCTGTTGTCAATTTGTTTTCTTCAACTCCCACTCTGACAAAATGAACACAAAAATTAAAAGGGCTCTAACCATTGACAGCTTCTGTATGGAGAGAGAACAGACTTCAAATACTGAGGACACTAAAAGCAGACTGTCTCCAGAGGAATCCCCTAAGGGGGATATGAGCTGCTCCTCAATACAAAAGAATCTCATAGAAGAAATCAAAAAGGCTCTCACAAGAGAGCTAGAAGAGAAATGGAAAAAGGAAAGGGAAACTTGGCAAGAGATACAAAGAGAAATTCCATTCAAAATAACGGTCGATTGTATAAAATATTTGGGAATATATCTACCAAAGGAAAGTCAGGAATTATATGAGCAAAATTATGAAACACTTGCCACAAAAATAAAGTCAGATTTAAATAATTGGAAAGACATTGAGTGCTCTTGGATAGGCCCAGCAAATATAATTAAGATGACAATACTCCCTAAACTAATCTATTTATTCATTGCCATACCAATCAGATTCCCAAGAAACTATTTTAATGACCTAGAAAAAATAACAATAGAATTCATATGGAACAAGAAAAGGTCCTAGAGAAATTATCAGGAGTTAATTTGCTCAACTTTATGCCAATAAATTTGACAACCTAAGTGACATGGAGGAATACTTACAAAAAAATAGATTGCCCAGATTAACAGAAAAGGAAATCAATTACTTAAATAGTTCCATTTTAGAAAAGGAGATAAAACAAGCTAAGAAAAAAATCCCCAGGATCAGATGGATTTACATGAGAATTTTACCAAACATTTAAAGAACAATTAACTCCAATACTATATAAACTATTTGAAAAACTAGGGAATGAAGAACTCCTACTAAACTCCTTTTATGATACAGACATGCTAGTGATACCTAAACCAGGCAGGATGTAAACAGAAAAAGAAAATGATAGAACAATCTTTCTGATGAATATTAATACAAAAATCTTAAACAAAATATTAGCAAACAGATTACAGATAATCATCTCCAGGATAATACCCCAAGACCAAGTAAGATTTATACCAAGAAGGCAGGCATGGTTCAATATTAGGAAAACTATTAACATAATTGACTATATCAATTATAAAACCATTTCACTAGATGCAGAAAAAGCATTTGATAAAACATTCCTATTAAAAACACTAGTGAATATAGGAATAAATGGACTTTTCCTTAAAATAGTCAGTAGCATCTATTAAAAACTATCAGCAAGCAACATATGTAATAGGGATAAACTAGAACCATTCCAAATAAGATCAGGGGTATAACAAGTTTGCCCACTATTCAGTATTGTATAAGAAATGCTAGCCTTGGCAATAGGAGAAAAAAAGAGATTAAAGGGATTAGAGTAGGTAATGAGGAAAACAAATGATCACTCTTTGCAGATGATATAATGCTATACTTAAAGAATCCCACAGAGTCTACTAAAAACCTATTAGAAATAATCCACAACTTCAGCAAAGTTGCAGGATATAAAATAAATCCACATAAATCAGCAACATTCATATACATCACAAATAAAGTCCAATAGTAAGAGATACAAAGAGAAATTCCATTAAAAAAAAAAAAAAACTTGCTGATAATATAAAATATTTGGGAATTCATCTGCCAAAGGAAAGTCAGGAACTATTTAAGCAAAACTACAAAACAATTTCCACCAAAATAAAATGAGATTTAAGCAATTGGAAAAATATTAAGTACTTTTGGATAGGTTGAGCAAATATAATAAAGATAACAATGTTTCCTAAACTAATCTATTTACTTAGTGCCAGACCAATCAAACTCCCAAGTGGTTATTTTATTTAAATAGAAAAAATAACTACCAATTCATCTGGAAGAACAAGAGGTCAAGAATTTCGAAGGAATTAATAAGGAGAAAAACAAATTAAGGTGGCTTAGCTGCACCAGATCTAAAACTATATTATAAGCAGCAGTCATTTGGACCTGGCTAAGAAATAGAGAAGTTGATCAGTGGAATAGGTTAGGTTTATAGAACAAAATAGCCAATGATTATAGTACTCTAGCCTTTGGCAAATCCGCAGACCCCAGCTTTTGGGCTAAGAATTCACTATTTAACAAAAACTACTGGGAAAATTGGAAACTAGTATAGCAGAAAGTAGTCATAGACTCACACTTAACACCCTATACCAAAGTCAGGTAAAAATGGGTTCATTATCTAGACATAAATAATGATATTACAAACAAATTAGAAAAACTTAAGATAGTTTACTTCTCATATTTGTGGAGGAAGAAGGAATTTGTTACCAAAGAAGAACTAGAGAACATTACTGATCACAAAATAAATAATTTTGATTATATTAAGTTAAAAAAGTTGTTGTACAAAAAAAAAACACTAATACAGACAAGATTAGAAGGGAAACAATAAACTAGTAAAACACTTTTACATCCAAAAGATTTGATAAAGACCTCATTTCTAAAATATATAAAGAATTGACTCAAATTTATAATAGTTCAAGCCATTCTCTAATTGATAAATTGTCAAAATATATGAATAAACACTTTTCAGATGAAGAAATTGAAACTATTTGTAGCCACATAAAAATGTAACTACCTGCAGGCTTATTTCACAGAGGCCTGGAGAGACTTACATGACTTGATGCAAAATGAAATGAGCAGAACTCAGAGATCAAAGTACACAGCAACAGCAAGACTATACAATGACCGATTCTGAAAGATATGGCTCTCTTCAATATTGAGATGATTCGTACCAGTGCCACTTGTGCAGTGATGAAGAGAACCATCTACACCCAGAAAGAGAACCAATGACCACAAAGGGTGGAACACAGCATAGCATTCTCACTCTTTCTGTTATTGTTTGCTAGCATTATGTTTTCTTTCTCAGTTTTTCTTTTTCTTCCTTCTTGATCTAATTTTTCTTGAACAACCAAATGGCTGATTGAATATTTATACACATATTGGATCTTGCATGTATTTTGGCATATTTGGCATGTATTGGACTGCCTGCCAGCTAGGAGAGGGGATGGGAGGAAGCAGGGAAAATTTGTGGCAGGGCGTTATACAGGGGTCAATGTTGGAAAAATTGCTCATGCATATGCTTTGTGAATTAAATAAATAAAATACAAGGATTTAAATTTTTCATAGAATCCGTGATTTCATTGGTTTAGGAAACTTCTACTATTCATTCAGAGCAATAGCTGGTTAGTAGATAATCTTAGAGAGGAGAGCTACCTAAGGTACTAAGATTACCTGATTTGCCCAGCATCACATGGACAGAAATGTTATCAGGAATTGCCAAAAACACTGCTCAAAAACCAAGGTCAGTGAAAGAAATTTAACTCAGGTCTTCTTGATTGAAACTGGTTTTGTTTGTTTGTTTGATGTTTTTTAGCCACTACAGAATATTACAAAATAGAATTTTAAAAAATTAAAAAAAACAAGCAATGTGTAAAATATTATATTACAGAATTTGGTGAATAGAGAATATCTTATGATTTTTTTTTTATTTTCTAAGATATTGGTATTCTGAAGTAATGACCATATTTTGGCTATCTTCAAAATATTCTAGGTTTGAGGAACATCCTGCTCACAGGCCATAAAAGGCCCAAAAATCTGTTGGTCTTGTGGCTGCCCTGCCAAGGTAACCACAGGTAATGATGAGTTAAAGTCTAGGTACAACAACTCCTCACTGATGACTTTTTAAGTTAATAATTTTGTATGGCATGTGAATAATGTTACAAATATTCAAATGGTCCTTGACAAAAAATTTCCTTAACCCTGTTCTAGATGATGGTAACAAATAATACTAACCATTATGTACCTCTAACCTATACTGCATTCACTTCATTTTTATTTAAGCTTGAACCTTAGCATCCATAGGGACCTTGAGTTTCCTGCCTGAGGTAACATATGACAAGAAGAACATATATAATTAACAATGAAATACAGAAATAATTAATGTTGTCAAGAAGAAATTGTCTAGTCAGCATGCCACAGGAGATCAAGAAATATTAATGACTATAGGGGGATAAACCCAGCCTCATAAAAATCCCTGTACATGGCAATAGCAATAAAGTGTTATGAAGTCACCTAACATACTGAGAATGCAGACAGTTCTCAATTGACAATGAGTCCATGTGGTTCTACCATTTGCTGCAGGCAACTCAAACAATTCACCTCAATCAATCTATTTCCTCCTGTGTTCCAGCATAGAATTGTAGCCTCCTAGCTCTGGGCATCCAATAACATTTACCTACTTTATGTAAATCTTTTCTTGAAAATGCTCTCATTTTTTTTTTTTTTTTACCTCAGCCATAAATTTCCAAAGTGGGTCCTGCATCCATTTTGTTCCAAACAATTCAATTAATTTCAATTCAGTTAAATAATCATTTATTGGGTGCCTACTTCTAGAATATTCAATGGTAAATCCTGAGGCTACAAGATAAACACAATAGTACCTAATCTGAAATCTGAAAAGGTTTCCAGTCTATTGAGGGGAAACAAGTTACACTGAATAAGTAAATAAATAGATAACTCACACAAAGTAAGGAACTACCTTTAGTGTGGTTGGGGAAGAGAGACAGAAAACACCAGGAACTTGATGAATGGAAAATAGAAAATATTCTTTCCTCAAAGACCCATGGGTCTTCCCTTTCCTATGAAGATTTATAGATAAAATAGGACATGCATTGGTTATGTAACTACTAAACTGATTACAAAAATCTTTACAAATTTCATGGGAGTACATTGTATATAGGTATAGCATTAAGAAGTGAATAAATAGTAGATTTAGTATACAATTTTTCAACATTTATAATTTTAAAAATTAAACATAAAGCCTGTGATCAAGAATCTAATTATATCTTTGAAGAAATATAATTGACAATTTTCTGTTATGATGCCTTTCTTGTGAATAAAAATATTAATGACAGCCACTATATTTATTGTCATTTCATATTTTGAAAGAATTTGTTGTATAAAACATTTTCCTTACACGGAAGTATAATTGAATCCATTTTAAAGGTCAGGAAAATGATATTCTGAGACATTAACTATTAACTCATAATTTTAGAGAGGGAGGCTTTGGGATAGCATATATTTTTATCCCAAATTATATTACTATACCAAAAATTAAAACAATAAATTTGAAGACTGTCTTTCCAATCTTATTTTGTTATTGACAACACCACAATTCAAATTGAGGCAAGATCTGGGAAGTTTAACTTCAAAGAATATTTGGGACGATCTTTACTTTCAACATTTTAGCATAATTTTAAGAATCATGCGAAGAATGTTGAGAACTCCAGCATAAAAATGTAAATTTGCAATTCCTTCATATAATTTCCATGTTACTTTCTTGTGTATACAATTTTTATTTATTTTAAAGTGATCTCAGCACAGCTGCTAACACATAGAAAATGTTATAGTACCACCTCCCCTCACAAATAACACAAATGACTCTAATCACTGAAAATGATGGATTCTTTATTAAACTGTACCTTACATATATAACATAGTTGTCAAATATGTGCCATGCAAATACAACTGGCAGTACTACTACTCAGCTGCCTTAATAAGATTAAAATATAATTGAGAAATAGTTAACAAAATAAATGCGATGAAAATCAAGATAATGTGAAGATGTGGCTTTCAGAGTCAATATACAGCCTGAAAGAATCCTCATGCGTGTTTAGTGGCCAATTTAATTTGAATTTAACATCAATGATCTAGACTAGAATATACAGTGTATAGGTATAATGGGAAATCAATTGGATTTGGAATGAGGAGATATCTCTTATTTGTTTCTTGCCTTCTGCACTTACTAGCTCTATAATTTGAGGTAAACTCACTTAAGCTCTATGAGATTTCATTTTTTATTTAATATCATCTCCATTCCCAAATATATTATAAGAATCAGGAAAGAATGTATTTTGGAGGGGGTCAACCCTCAAAAATTATATGAAGTTTAATTAAATCACTATGTATTAAGTCTTATTTTCTGGGTTCTTTAAAATCTTGTATCATGGCAGGATGTTGAAGTATGTTTACCGATATGATGAAGTCCATGAGCCCCTTTTCAAAATGTTTTTAAATGTATAAATCAAAATAGATAAAGCTACAAAGGAAACCCTTAAATTAAAATGTAATTGCCAAAATAGTTTTTTTTAAGGCCCTTAAGACTCTTAAATTAAGGACTTCTATATACTAAGTTAAAAACCTCTATATACACAAGACACTTAACTAGACTGGAGAAAGAAAAAAAACAAAAAAGAAAGAAAGCAAAAACCAGTTCCAGAACTTAAAGACCTTATATGTTACTGGGAATAATAACATTTAGATCCACATACATACAAACAAACTAATTTCATTAGAATTGATCATTGAAAAGTGATCTTTCAACTAAGGCTGCCTATAGAAAGTTTCACAAGGATTGAATCTCAAAAAAGAAATAAAGTTTCAAGAACCAAAGGTTAGGGGAAGAAATGAAAATGTAATAGAAAAAAATAGAAAACACAAATAGCCTAGAGGGGAAAAGGAAATATTATAACAATACTAAAATACTACATTGCAGCCAGATCATTCTTTAAAGTCCTATGCAATGTGGTACAACTATCATAGTTTATATGGGTAATCTAGTTTAGACTTATTGTTTGGATATGAGACTCCTAATGAAGATATATTGTAGAAGAAGGCATCAATAAAATAGCTATTATTAATGTTATTATTATTGAATGCCTACTATGTTCCCAGCATTTCAGTTCAATTGAAAAGCAACATATTCCAAATCTAAATGACAGAAATATATTATTTCTGACCAAAGGGCTATAATCCCTATCTAGCATAGTTCATAGTGAAAATACTTTTTTATTTCTAAATCCCCAGCTCTAATGCAACCTATCATCATAACAACTAATTTTGTGGGTAAATAACATTTTTCTAATAACCTCTACAATTAATGTCAAGGAATATATGTATTTTTTATCTAACCTTTCCCAAATAACAATGCTGCAATTGGGAAGTTGTAAAAGAACTGCTGACTTTCTTCATATTTATAGCTACTCTAAATTGGAGCAAAATTTATTTCTTCATCTTTTGCTTATAAAAGGCTTAGCTAGTTAAAAAAAAAAAAAGCAGTGCTTTACTGCACATTCTAAATGAGGACTGCTATACTAAAAAGAAACAGGATACATTAAAGAGGCTGTGGGGGAAAAGTGCTTCTGATAAATGGAAGAACCAAAGGGGATGACAAAATGCAATGAAAGTATAAACTGGCAGAAGTGAAAAATGAAATGTAAATGCTGCAGAAATGCATATTTCTTGGTAAACATCTTTTAAAGTAGATGACAGTTTAAAATGGGGACAAAGAGGGATATAATGAATATATACAGCATACTCTGGGGCAATGAGATTAAACAGTGGTATTGAGAGATGCTAGAAGAAGGGGTGTTAGGATTAGCAAGAGAATTTTTGACTTTTTAATTTAAAGATGGTATTGGAGAAGCTCTGGATTAAAGTCAAATTCAATGTGGAAATAGTGTGCTGGGCCTTAACAAATGATAAAAGAAAAAATTGAAAATTAACCCTGAACAATGAAGCCTAAGCACAAATCATTTTGAAATAAAAGACAAGACCAACAAATGAACTTTCAGCCAAGCCCCTATAAGTTCACCCTTAATAACATCTAGAGAAGTAATCATTAAAAAAATGCTTTTGAATGCACTTTCCTTTAAATTATTACATAGCATGTGCAACAAATTTGAATTTAATCATTTTGAGGAAGACTGATTTTTATTTTTTCCTTGGCAGCATGACATAATGAATAAGCCCCTAGATTCACAGACAGGTAAACCAATTCCTTTAACATTACTAGATATCAGTAATTTAGCATTTTCTTCACCTGTAAAATCAGAGGCTTGAAATTGATGGACCTTAAGATGTTATCTAGCAATAAATCTCTGACCCTCTGATCTTTTAATCATTTGTATTCAGTACAAAGAAGATGCCTTCATATAAATGTGGTGGGGGCTCAATATCTACCATAAATGATTCATGGACAAATTGAATGAATGAATAAGAAAAACTTTTATTAACTGAAGGCTATCAAGCATTATACTAAGTTCTGAGGATACATAACCAAACCACAGGCAAACATTTATTAAGGAATTTTTTACGTTCCAATCACTCTGCCAAGTCCTGGATATATATAAGGAAAGGAAAGGGAAAGGGGAAGGGGGAAGGGGGAAGAGGGAAGGGGGAAGGGGGAAGAGGGAAGGAGGAAGAGGAAAGGGGAGAGGGGGGAGGGGGAGGGGGAGAGGGGGAAGGGGGAAAGGAAAAGGGAGAGGGGGAAGGGGAGAGGGGGAGACGGGGAAGGGGGAAAGGAAAAGGGAGAGGGGGAAGAGGAGAGAGGGAAGGGGAGAGGGGGAAAGGGAGAGGGGGAGAGGGGGAAGGGGGAAAGGAAAAGGGAGAGGGGGAAGGGGAGAGGGGGAAGGGGAGAGGGGGGAGGGGAAGGGGGAGGAGGAAGGGAGAAAGGGGAAGGAGGAAGGGAAAAGGGGAAGGAGGAAGGAAGGAGAGAGAAGGGGAGGGGGAAAGGGAGAGGGGGAAGGGGAGGGGGGGAAGGGAGAGGGAGAAGAGGGAAGGGGAGGGGGAGGGGGGAGGGAAAGGGGAAGGGGGGAGGGAAAAGGGGAAGAGGGGAGGAAAAAGGGGAAGAGGGAAGGGAGAAGGGGGGAGAGGGAAGGAGACAGGGGGAGGGGGGAAGGGGGAAGGGAGAAGGAAAATTTATATATGAAGAAGCAATTTTCAGATGAAATTAAAGCCATTTCTAGTCATATATAAAAAAAAAAAAAAAAAAAAAAAAAAAACATAAAAAAAACAACCAAACAAACAAACAAAGAAACAAAAAAACCACTCTTGTTATGGGCCAGAACTCTGAACTTGAAACAAAGGATGCTTATAAGGCCCTAAGTAGAATGGAGGAGACAATGGTTTAATCTAATTTAGCATTGATTTAATCTTACCACAAATATTGGTTTTCTAGTGAAATAATGATTGGCTTGTACTCAGTGTGGAGTATATAAGCTAGAAGCCTCATCCAGGGAGATTCAGAAAGAATTCAGAGAGAAGGTAAAGAAAGAACTGGCAGAAGGACCTTAAGGTCTTAGAACCAAGGGGAGAAATTCAATGTGATCTTCAATCTTCCTGTTGGCTGGCCTGGACTCCTGCACTTCCCCACTAAGATCAAGGCCAGACAGAGAGGCTCTTCAGAAAGCTGTCCAAGCCCAGGAAGGAGATAATAAAGGATCTGGATTATAAGAAAGCTAATTGGCCCCCAGGAAAAGAGACAAGACTTGGAAAGACACTATAAAGGATTTGGAATTTAATTCCTGGCTGGACTTGTGGTGAATATGGAACTGAAAGAAAAGCTCCTCCCAGAGACCCCAAGGAAACCAAAATGGAGAACATTACATTTTAGAGAGAATATTAAACACTCTAAATCACTATGGATTATAGAAATGAAAATAAAAGACAATTCTGACACCACTTCATAACTCACACATTGTTAAAATAACAAGAAAAGATGATAAACTTTGCAGGAAATTTGAGAAAACCAGTACACTAATACATCATTGGTAGAGTTGTGAAATGATTCAACCATTTGCAAAGCAGTTTGGAATTATGACTAAAGGGTTATAAAGCTGTACACATTCTTTTCTCCAGCAATGTAACTATTGGGGTCTGTTTACCAAAGATAGCATAAAAGAGAAATACCCATGTATAAAACTGTTTATAGTAGATCTTTTTGTCATGGCAAAAACTGGGAAATGAGTGGATACCTCTTAGCTGGGGAATGGATGAATACATTATGGTATATGAATGAAAATGAATATTACTCTTCTATAAGAAATGATGAGCAGACTGATTTCAGAAAAGCCTGGAAAAAAATATGCTGAAGTGAGCAGAATCAAGAAAACATTGCACATAACAAAAAAAATTATGTAATGATCGATCACCTATGATGGAGTTGGCTCTTTTCAACAATGTGCTGATTCATAACAATCACAGTAGATCTGAAATAGAAAGAACCATCCGCATCCAGTAAGAGAAATATGGAGGTTGAATGTGGATCAAAAACATAGTATTTTCACTTTTCTGTTTGTTTTATTTTTCCTTTTGTTTACAATAAAATACTATTGAAGTAAAACAGGAGTAATGATACTGATCCTCATAAAGATAATGTTTAAATTTACCCCATTATATCTTTCTTTAGATTCCTTAGTACTCAAAGCTCCACAGGAAAAAAAAAAAAGAAATTTTGAAAATAATTTTCCACAAATAGGCTATCACATAATAAGTTAAAATTTCTCTGACCTTGCCTACAATTGCTGATCCATTCCCTTCCCCTAACAATGCTCTCAATCTTTTTAAATTTCTTATTATTATAAGGAAAAATTATCATGAATCACTCCAATTTAGAATCAACTAAAATAGATTTATTATTAATGATTGTTGTTACTGTTCAGTAATTTCAGTTCTGTCCAACTTTTATGACTCTATCTGGGCTTTTCTTAAGAAAAATATTGGATTAATTTGCCATTTTCTTCTCTAGTTCATTTTACAGATGAAGAAACTGGGACAAACTTGGTTAAATGATTTGTCCAGATTTACAGACAGTATTTGCTTGACTCTGGATTTGAAATCAGGTCTTCTTGACTTCAGATATAGTACTCTACCTACTGCACAACCTATATATGCCCTTCCAAGATTATTATAATGTCTCAAACTCTATTTGTCCCTTTTTATGTTTGTCAGTCTCTTCTCTTTATGTCTCTGTCTCCATCTCTTTCTCTCTGTGTCTTTGCTTAGGTGATGACACTGAAATAAATAATCTGGAAACATTTTATGAATTATCAGTAAAAATAATTATGTGTGTATTACAGCAAAATATGATCCCATAAGGAGTTGTTATTATCTGTACATAAACAATAATCATGGATTGATTCTTTAATTAAGGAAATCTAATTATTTGAAAACTGATGAAATGTAATTGAAGTATTTATGGCAGTAAATTACAGGCAAGTTTAGAATTGAAAGGAATTGTAATGTCATCTGGTCGTTTAACAGATGAGCAAACAGATTCAGGAACATTGTGTTCTGTCAAAAGTCACACAGCATCAGATGACAGAGACACGATTCTACTTCAAATGCAGAACCCTTTTTAATGCTCCTTTAATGTATATATGACAATCATCAGTGTATCTTGTCAAATGCATCTTCGTAATGTCACTGCTGATAGAATGTTGCCT